>NC_035163.2:8214834-8237812 GCF_001659605.2 Manihot esculenta
ATAGTTAATGTGGCCGTGAAGTTTGAAAGACAACTCAAGGATAAGGTGTAGCAAGGATTTTGACTAGTTTTAGCTATTTTTAGAGTTCAAAATGGCTAAAAAAACCAAGGAAAAGGAGGCTAAAGTGAAGAACACGCCTAAGGGCAAAGATACCACTTTTAATTATAAAGACCCTTCAAATACTCAAAATTTTAACAATAAGCATAGGAATATTAAATATTTTAGATGTTTAGATGCGGTGCACATTGCTTCATAATGTCGTAATAAGAGAACCATGATTTTAAAGGATGAGGGTGAGATTGAGTCTGAATATGAAAGTGATAATGATTATATGCCTAGTTTAAAATATTGCATTAATGCAAAAAATGAATATACTGTAAATTGTGAATTTTTAGTAGTTAGATATGTATTCAGGCTAAACAAGAGTATAGAACAAAAAGAGAATATCTTCCATACTAGATGCAATGCAAATAGGATGATATGTATTTTATATCATTAATAGGGCAGTTGCACTAATGTTGCTAGCATTATTTTAGTTAAGAAATTAGGGTTGAAATGTGAGAGACATCCTAGGCATTATAAATTGTAATTGTTAAATGAATATGATGAAGTTAGAGTTAACAAGCATATGATGATTGCTTTTATCAATTTATAGGTATTCTCATAAAATGTTATGTGATCTTGTAACCATGCAAACTAGTTATTTACTACTCGATAGGCCTTAGTAATTTGAAAGGTGTGTGGTACATGATAGGAATAAGAATAGATATTCTTTTAGTTTGAATGGGCAATATTATACTTTAGCTCCATTACCTCCTAAGAATTATATAATGATCATATTAAACTTTTGAAATCTTTATAGGAACAAAAGGTTTGTGAGATAGGATCAAGCAAAAAATGAAGGAAAATAGGCTAAGAGATAAAAGAATCAAATAATTGGCCTAATGATGAGTGCTAGCAAAGGTGAGGAATAGAAAAATGGATCCGTAAGAGAGAAAAGTACAGAGTAAGAAAAGAAATAATTTATATTCAAAGGAGCAAGATATCAAGACTACTTATTTTGGAAAGGAAACATTTATTACACTTATGCTTATAAAGAATTATCTAATATTGACTAACGTTGACCTTAATTTTTCTAGTGTTGTTGCTTCTTTGTTGTAAAAATATTTCTTGGAGAAACACCAAAGGGTTTACCATCTTTAAGAGGCATTGAACATTAAATCGATTTTGGATCAAATGCTTCCATTTGAAACAAAACAACCTATAAGATAATTTTAAGAAGACCAAAGAGATTCAAAGGTAAGTAGAAGAGATGTTACACAAAGAACATATAAAGGAAAGCCTTAGTTCTTGAGTTGTACTTGTTTTTCTTGTGAACAAAAAGATGGGTCTTGAAAGGATGTGTATGGATTGTATAGACATCCCATTCCTGGATTTGATGATATGCTTGCTGAATTGCATGGTGCATGGTGCACGTTGCATATTTCTTTACTAAAATTGATCTTAAAAGTAGTTATCATCATATTACAAAGTAACCAAGTGATGAATGGTAAACAACTCTTAAAAAAAAGTTGGTTAGTATGACCAGTTAGTCATATCTTTTTATTTAACTAGTGCACCTAGTATTTTAGTAAGATTAATTAACTTGCATGGATTCCTTGGCAATTTGAAGAAGAGTTTGTTTTGCATTGATAAGCTTGTGTTTTTGGATTTTGTTATTAGTAAAAAGTTAAATGCAATTTGAGAATGGCCAACATCTAAGATAATTTTCAAGATAAGGATTCAAGTAGGGAGATGATCAAATGAGGGCATTTAATGTAATTAAGGAGAAATGTTCTGCTTATATATTAGTTTGCCTAATTTTAATAAAATTCTTAAAATTGAATGTGATACTTATAGAATTGGGGTATAGGTGTTGTTTTCATACAAAATAAACTCCCAATAGCATAATTCTATAAGAAGTTGAATGGGACTCAACTTAATTATTCCAGCTATGACAAAAAGCTTTGTGCTTTAGTGAGGGCTTTGGACATTTAGCAATATTAATTTGCTAGTTGAGGAGTTTGTGATTCATTTAAAGTATTTATATTGATCATGAATCACCCAAACATTTAAGGGGCAAAATTAAGCAGAACAAAGGACATGTAAAATAGGTGAAATTCATTGAGAACTTCCCTTTATGTGATTTAGTACAAGAAAGGTAAATTAGAATGTGGTAACTGATGCATTTTCTAGAAGGTATGCCTTAATCGCTAGTTTAAGCTCCAAACTTTTAGGATTTGAATAAAATAAGGATATTTATTCCATAGATTTTGTCATTATGTATAATTGACTGTGCGGTTGTTGAAATCGGTCAAAAATAACCTTTTTGATTATCCACAATTTTACAACTGTAGATAGTGGTAAAAGGATCGAATCCACAGGAAATTGATACTCACCTATTTTTCTTATCAATCCCAAGTAAATAAACTGAAAATAAAATAAAATGGGGGTTTTGACATTGATGAACTAAACTAGAAGTAAAAGCAATAACGTAAAGCAAATAATAAAGTAAAGAGAATTCAATAATGATAAAAATCTAGTTGAAGAATTGGATCCACTTCAGTTGTTGGGATTGATCATTGACACATAGGTTCTTTTATTTAACTTAATAAATTAGTTATGTTAGTGGAAGACGCTTCTTACTACTATATCCCTCCTTAAGCATATATTAACTAGAAAACGTTTTCTAATTAATTACTAATCAACAAGTTGCCAAGGAACATCCTTGGGGCTTTAGATTTATTCAACTGTCAATTGCATTAAGAAATAGAGAGACCTAATTCTAGCTACCCAAACATATGGTGATATTGCTAGATTATGCAATTTCCTTGTTTTTTACACCAAGAGTTACTAGTGTTTGAATAATTCAAGCAATTACGGACTTAAACTACTCAAACTAACAAATTATCACTTTGCAATCAAGAATCAATGGGCCCTATTGATCTAAACAACAAAGCAACAATAGAATTAAGCATTAAATTGCATAAATATTGATAAATAAAAGAAGAACATAATAAGTTCAGATCTCCCAATCCATAAACCAACTGAAGTTTCACCTAATCTTCAACTAGAAAAAGAGGTTTCAGCCACTCATGGCTGAAACTAACATAAAAATTAAAGAAAGAAAGCAAGAAGAGGAAGAAGAAGGGCCGGCTGGGCGGTGCGCGGCTGCTGGGATGATTTTCAAAGAGAAGATATGATGTTTCTTTACTGGTTTGGCCCTCTTTTTATAGCTGAATAGGCTGCCTAAGTTCCCTTGATGTGTTGAAGTTCTTTTCCTATTTGGAGTTGGATTCTTTGAAGGCAATTGAATCTTCTTGAGATTTGGCTTCCTTGATAGGCGAGATAGTGTAACGACCCGAAAATCGGACCGCTACCGGCGCTAGGATCCGGGTCGACTTAAGGCTGCCGGGACCCGTAGCAAGCCAAACATACATCCTGGAAACCTGTTTAATCCCATACATGATCAAGAACATACATAAAAATTAAAACTTCTCTTTCATGCATTCTATCATATGCCAAACTCAACCTGTGCATGCACTGAACATATACATAAACATAAACTTGACCCCTCTGTGGGATCTCATCAATGCCCCCAATGGGTGGCATAACATATGTTGAGTTGGCAAAACATGGACATCCATAAACATTAAGATCATGTATCAAAAAGGGATTACAATAACTATGGTCAAGCACACTTCTAACCTCAACATCGTTACATTACATATCTATACATCATTATACAATTTGTCATGTCCACATTCTAACTATTACATACACAAGACTTCTTTACTCTTGCTGACCTCCTGGTCTACCCTGTACTTGCAAGCCTGGGGATTAAGGGAGAGGGGTGAGCTACAAGAGCCCAGTGAGCAGAATAATAAAACATTTAAAACACATGGTAACATGAAATGCATCACATCACAGCTAATCACATCAAGGATGAATTTGTCACCAATAGCCCCCTACATGGTCCAACTGTGCCAGGGGCGTAGAATGAGCCTCACTGGTCTTTCTCTTACATAACATAACATAGCATGGACCAACTGTGCCAGGGGCGTAGAATGGGCCTCACTGGTCTTTCTCTTACATAACATAATATAACATGGACCAACTGTGCCAGGGGCGTAGAATGGGCCTCACTGGTCTTTCTCTTACATGGTGCCAGGGGCGTAGAATGGGCCTCACTGGTCTTCCGTGCCGTATCATCATCATCATAACATATGGGGACTAAAGGATCATTCAATATTCATCCACATCATCAAACATAATATGCAATGCAACATATTCGTGATTCTAATGCAAGCATCCTATTATATATCATGGCATTCATGATGCGTGAATCATGCTAAAACCAATTTATTTATTTAAAGCATAAAAGACATTCCACTCACATCTGGCTGAAGCTCTACCGACTCAGAAGTAGCTGAACTCACTGCTGGGGTCCTCGGTTCCTCGGGTCCGAACCTACACAGGTGGACTCAAATGAGGGACCAAACAACTAGAACATAACTCTAAAAACATCCCCCAAAAACCCCCCTAAAACACCTCAAATGATCATGCAAAAACATGCAAAGGAAGGCAGAACAGGGCAGGTTCGGCGGCACCTTCGGCGGCCGAAAGTCCCTCCAGAGCCGAAACCCAGGCAGGTTCGGCGGCACCTTCGGCGGCCGAAAGTCCCAGACAGAGACGAAAGTCTCTTTTCGGGGGCAACTTCGGCAGCCAAAAGGCCTGCCTCCCCAGCCATGTTCGGCGGCCGAAAGTTCCTTCGGCTGCCGAACCTGGTTTCTGCCAAAGGGCAGAAACTTGGCTCCTTTATGCACATTTGCCTCCCAAATCCCTCAACATGCATATAACTCATCCAAATCATGCAAATACACATACATTGGCTCCTAGGGGCTTCAAACTAACTTAAACCCCAACTACAACACACAATAATAACACAAATCCAACATACATTGCTCAAAACATAACATTAACTCAAAAATCTAACTATGAGCTAAACATGCATTCTACCCCATAGATCTTGTATAAAACTTACTTTAAACATGAAATGAGCTTAAGATCGGCTCTTACCTCTTGAAGATCGAGAGAGAGACGTCCTAAACTCGAAGGTGGCAGATTTTGAGTTCTTGAACCTCAAAGCTCCAAAACTCGCTTTAAACTCGAAAATCTTCAGAACAAAGCAAAAGCTTGTGAAAAACTTGAAAGATTTGAAGGGAAGAACTCAAGGATGGTGAGGAATGGCGGAAGGACTCACCTTGGCCGAAAATGGGGAAAAGCTCGCCCGTTTTCGGCTAAGGGACCCTTTTATAGTGGCTGGCCAGGCCACGTTCGGGGGCCGAAATTGCCTCCGCATGCATGCCATGTTCGGCGGCCGAACTTGAGGTTCGGCGGCCGAACCTAGACTTCCCTCACTTGTGCCTTCGGGGGCCTAAGGCACACCCGAAATGCATGCATGTTCGGGGGCCGAACTTCGAGTTTCGGCGGCCGAACCTGAGTTTTTCCTTAAGGTTGTTTTCATTCAAAAAATCATTTCCTCTTTACTTAAAATCATCAAAAACATTAAAACACTTCATGAAAACATGGTTTTACCCTTCTAGAGGTCTCCGACATCTGAAATTCCACTGGACGGTAGGAATTCCGATACCAGAGTCTAGCCGGGTATTACATTCTCCCCCCCTTAAGAACATTCGTCCCCGAATGTTCCTCAACTAGCACATAGCATGGCATACACATAACATACAAGAACTAACCTTAGAAAAGATAAGGGTATTGCTGGAGCATGGACTCCCGTGTCTCCCAAGTGCATTCTTCCAAATTGTGGTGGTTCCATAGGACTTTCACCATCGGGATTTCCTTGTTTCTTAGCTTTCTGATCTGGGTGTCTATGATCCACACTGGCTGCTCAACATAGGTGAGATCCTCTTGGATCTCCACATCAGGCTCACTAAGAACCTTGCCCGGATCTGACACAAATTTCCTCAACATTGAAACATGGAAAACCGGATGGATTCTTGCCATTGAAGCAGGCAAATCTAGCTTGTACGACACATTCCCAATCTTCTGCAAGATTTCAAAGGGTCCAATGTATCGTGGGGCTAGTTTACCTTTCTTTCCAAAGCGAACCACTCCTTTTATTGGAGACACCTTGAGCAATACCAGATCCCCCTCCTGGAACTCTACCTGTCTTCTGCGGATGTCTGCATAACTCTTCTGTCTGCTTGCAGCAGTCTTGATTCTCTCTCTGATTATGGGTACCACCCTGCTGGTGATCTCTACTAGCTCAGGCCCTGCCAAGGCCTTTTCTCCAACTTCTTCCCAGCAAACAGGTGACCTGCACTTCCTCCCATATAAAGCTTCATATGGAGCCATCCCGATGCTAGCATGATGGCTGTTATTGTAGGCAAACTCCACCAAAGGTAGATGCTGCCTCCAAGAACCGCCAAAGTCCAGCACACACATTCTAAGCATATCCTCTATAGTCTGGATGGTCCTTTCTGACTGTCCATCAGTCTGGGGGTGGAAGGCAGTACTGAAATCCAACCTAGTACCCATGGCATTCTGCAGACTCCGCCAAAACCTGGAGGTGAACTGGGGCCCTCTATCCGACACTATTGAAACAGGAACCCCATGCAGCCTGACGATCTCATCCACATATACCTGCGCCAACTTGTCCACAGAGTAGCCACTCCTGACAGGAATGAAGTGAGCAGATTTGGTGAGTCTGTCCACAATCACCCATATGGAGTCCACTATGTTGGACGCCACCGGTAACCCCACTACGAAGTCTATAGCTATATTCTCCCATTTCCACTCTGGAATAGGTAGCGGTTTAAGCATTCCAGCCGGCTTCTGGTGTTCCAGCTTCACCCTCTGACATACTTCGCAGGCGGACACAAACTGTGCCACTTCTTTCTTCATCGCTGGCCACCAATAACCCTTCTTCAAATCTTGATACATCTTGGTGGCTCCGGGGTGAACGCTGTATCTTGCATTATGAGCCTCTCTCATAATGTCTCCTTTTAGCCCTATGTCATCTGGTACACACAGTCGACTCCCATAGCGGAGGATCCCCTTACTGTCAAATCTGAACTCACTGTCCTTGCCTGACTGAACAGTCCTGGCAATCTTCACTAACTCTGGGTCCTCATGCTGTTTCTGAGCCACCTGCTCCAGAAACACGGATGTCACTTTCATCTGAGCAACCAAGGCACCTGTACCAGACAACTCCAACTGTAGACCTTCATCAATGAGCTTGTAAAACTCCTTCACCACTGGTCTCCTCTCTGCCGTGATGTGGGATAGACTGCCTAGTGACTTCCGGCTTAGGGCGTCTGCCACGACATTCGCCTTACCCGGATGATACTGAATCTTGCAATCGTAGTCACTCAGCAGCTCTACCCATCTCCTCTGTCTCAAGTTCAAATCTCTTTGACTCAGGATGTACTGCAGGCTTTTATGATCTGTGAAGATCTCACATTTTACCCCATAGAGGTAGTGCCTCCACATCTTGAGCGCAAAAATTACTGCTACCATCTCTAGGTCATGTGTGGGGTAATTCAACTCATGCTTCTTTAGCTGCCTAGAAGCATAAGCAATCACCCTCTCATTCTGCATCAGTACACAACCCAGTCCCACACGGGACGCATCACAAAAGACTGTAAAGTCCTCATCACTAGATGGCAGAGCTAAAACTGGTGCT
Organism: Manihot esculenta; assembly: GCF_001659605.2. Classification (NCBI taxonomy): domain Eukaryota; kingdom Viridiplantae; phylum Streptophyta; class Magnoliopsida; order Malpighiales; family Euphorbiaceae; genus Manihot; species Manihot esculenta. The sequence goes on from NC_035163.2 coordinate 8,222,582, forward strand.
GAAGTCAACCTCTTCTTAAGCTCTTCAAAACTCTCTTCGCACTGGTCGGTCCATAGAAACTTCTGATTCTTCCTGGTTAGTCTGGTCAGAGGAGCTGCTATTTTTGAGAAGTCCTGAACGAACCTCCTGTAGTAACCTGCCAAACCCAAGAAACTCCTGATCTCGGTCACTGAAGTGGGTCTAGGCCAGTTAGCCACAGTTTCTGTCTTCTTGGGGTCTACCTCTATCCCATTCTCTGACACTACATGCCCCAAGAACGAAATGCTCCTCAGCCAGAACTCACATTTAGAGAACTTGGCATACAAGCCATGTTCCCTCAAGGTCTGCAAGACCAACCGCAGATGATGGGCATGCTCCTTTGCATTCCTGGAATACACTAAGATATCATCTATGAAGACAATAACAAAGTGATCCAGGTACTGACTAAACACTCTGTTCATGAGATCCATGAATGCTGCAGGGGCGTTAGTTAACCCGAACGGCATTACAAGGAACTCAAAATGCCCATATCTGGTCCTGAAAGCTGTCTTTGGCACATCCTCATCTCTGATCCTCAGCTGATGGTACCCAGATCTCAGATTTATTTTGGAGAAACAACCCGCTCCTGCTAGCTGGTCGAATAGATCGTCGATCCTTGGCAAAGGGTACTTGTTCTTGGTAGTGACTTTGTTCAACTGCCTGTAGTCGATAAAAAGTCTAAGGGATCCATCCTTCTTCCTGACAAACAAAACTGGAGCACCCCAGGGTGAGGTACTCGGTCGGATGAAGCCCTTGTCTACCAGCTCTTGCAACTGTTCTTTCAATTCTTTCAATTCTGCTGGCGCCATCCTGTAGGGAGGGATAGAGATCGGTCGGGTTCCAGGCATCAATTCTATCTCGAACTCTATCTCCCTAGTAGGTGGTAAACCTGGCAGCTCGTTTGGGAAGACGTCTAGAAACTCTCTAACCACTGGCACCGAGGCGGGCTCTCTAACCTGACTGCTAAGCTCTCTCACATGAGCCAAATACCCCTGACATCCCTTCCTAAGCAACCTACGAGCCTGAAGAGCTGATATCAGACCTCTAGGTGTACCCCTCCTGTCTCCCCTGAAGACAACCTCTGACCCATCCTGAACTCTGAACCTGAATACCTTGTCCCTGCAGTCCAAGGTAGCACCATGGGTAGATAGCCAGTCCATCCCTAGAATGACGTCAAAATCTGTCAAATCTAGAACCACCAGGTCGGCGGACAAGCATCTTCCCTCAACAAACACAGGGCTACATTGGCAGACTGACTCTGCCACTGATGGATCACACTTGGGTCCACTGACCCAGAGAGGACACTCTAACTCAGAGATCATCAACCCCAACCTCTGGACGGCTCTCGGAGCAATAAAAGAATGAGATGCACCAGGGTCCATCAAGGCATACACATCTGAACAACCAATGACTAAATTACCTGCCACCACGGTGTTAGATGCATCTGCCTCCTGCTGAGTCATCATGAAGATCCGTGCTGGAGCTGATGGACCTTCACCTCTGAAACCCGCTGAAGAAGAGGCTGCCCCTCTCCCTCTGCCTCTGCCACTGGCCTGAGTCATGGCTGGAGCTGCTGGCTGAGCCACACTGCCAGAAGCTGTCTGCTGAGACTGTGCTCCAAAAGCTGCCCTAGGACACTCCCGAGCCATGTGTCCCTCTTGCCCGCATCTGAAGCAGGCTGCTGTCCCAGCCCGACAAACTCCCCTGTGTAGCCTACCACACTTAGCACAAACTGCATTATCCACGCCAGAGCTTGAGCCACTCCCTAATCCCAGACTAGACCTTGTTCCAAAACTTGTTCTTCTTCGACTTCTTGGTGGTACTACTCCACCTCTTGCTGCCTGAAGCTGCTGCACTAAAAGAAGAAGAGCCTGGGGTCTTAGAACCAGAAGGCTGTGCCACTGACTGCTTAACTGTCCCCTGAACGATGGCGCTGGCCTCCATTTTCCGAGCCATATCCACTATGGCATGGAAGCTCTCCCTATCTGCTGACTGGATCAAGGAGGAATATCTGGAGTGGAGTTTCATGACATACCTCCTTGACCTTTTCTGATCCGTGTCAAGATTTTGCCCTGCAAATGGCAACAACTCCAAGAATCTGTCTGTGAACTCTTCTACACCCATCTCATTGGTCTGCCTCAACTGCTCAAACTCTATCATCTTCAGCTCCCTTGAACTATCTGGGAAAGCCCATCCTGCAAACTCGTTTGCAAACTCTTCCCAAGACATGCTGTCCACTCTCGGGTTCACATAATTCTTGAACCACTCTTGTGCCTTCTTGCACTTAAGCGTGAACCCAGCCATCTGAATGGCTCTACTATCATCAGCCCCAATCTCATCTGTGATCACCTTGACCCTCTCCAGATACACAAACGGGTCATCCCCTTTTTCATACTGGGGAGCACCCAACTTCATGTAGTCAGTCATCTTGACCTTGCTCCCACTGGCTGAGCTAGGTCTAGGAGGTTGAGCAATTGGGGCTACTGGTTCTGCTGGAGGAGGAGGAGGTGCAGCATCCCCTGGGGTAGGGTTTGCTGGATTTGGATAGTAAGGTGGAGGTGGATACATTGGGTACTGTGAATATGGTGGGTAGTAGGGTGGGTATGGCATCTGTGTGGGATAAGGGCTAAAGCTGTGGTAGTCCGATGTGCCTCCCATCGAATACCCAGGGTTTTGTGAGAAGTGTGGGTAGTGGGGTGGCTGAACAAATCCCGAGGCCTGAGTGCCTCCATGGGACTCTCCCATTCCCTCTTCTGACATACTAGCTCCCAAACTGCCATCCCTTCTCTGCTCTACATCCATATCGTCCCCCATGTCCTCTGACGCTCCTCCCTGAACTGTTCCTCTGACTGATCTGCTTCTACCCAGATCCAAAGACCTTCTAGGGTCTCTTACTGTTCTGTCCCTATTGGACCTGCTTGACATTGCCCTAGGCAATGTAGGAGGACGGGCACTCATGCCCTCATCCTCAGGTGGCACTCCAGTCAATCGTGCAGATCGACGAGTTCCTCTCATCCTGCTTTCTGAAAGGCAGCACATAACAAGCAAACATTAGCATCATATGGTTCATGTGGGCACACATGAACCCTCATCACATATCATTAATGCACATGCATATAATCATGGCATTTCACATCATCATGTAAGACAGGACTCCACATCCTATCCCAGTGGACATGATCTTCCTATTGTGCTTGACCTTCTATAACCTCTATGAGCCCGACTCTCTAGGTCCGACCATATGAACCTAGAGCTCTGATACCATTCTGTAACGACCCGAAAATCGAACCGCTACCGGCGCTAGGATCCGGGTCGACTTAAGGCCGCCGGGACCCGTAGCAAGCCAAACATACATCCTGGAAACCTGTTTAATCCCATACATGATCAAGAACATACATAAAAATTAAAACTTCTCTTTCATGCATTCTATCATACGCCAAACTCAACCTGTGCATGCACTGAACATATACATAAATATAAACTTGACCCCTCTGTGGGATCTCATCAATGCCCCCAATGGGTGGCATAACATATGTTGAGTTGGCAAAACATGGACATCCATAAACATTAAGATCATGTATCAAAAAGGGATTACAATAACTATGGTCAAGCACACTTCTAACCTCAACATCGTTACATTACATATCTATACATCATTATACAATTTGTCATGTCCACATTCTAACTATTACATACACAAGACTTCTTTACTCTTGCTGACCTCCTGGTCTACCCTGTACCTGCAAGCCTGGGGATTAAGGGAGAGGGGTGAGCTACAAGAGTCCAGTGAGCAGAATAATAAAACATTTAAAACACATGGTAACATGAAATGCATCACATCACAGCTAATCACATCAAGGATGAATTTGTCACCAATAGCCCCCTACATGGTCCAACTGTGCCAGGGGCGTAGAATGGGCCTCAGTGGTCTTTCTCTTACATAACATAACATAGCATGGACCAACTGTGCCAAGGGCGTAGAATGGGCCTCACTGGTCTTTCTCTTACATAACATAATATAACATGGACCAACTGTGCCAGGGGCGTAGAATGGGCCTCACTGGTCTTTCTCTTACATGGTGCCAAGGGCGTAGAATGGGCCTCACTGGTCTTCCGTGCCGTATCATCATCATCATAACATATGGGGACTAAAGGATCATTCAACATTCATCCACATCATCAAACATAATATGCAATGCAACATATTCGTGATTCTAATGCAAGCATCCTATTATATCTCATGGCATTCATGATGCGTGAATCATGCTAAAACCGATTTATTTATTTAAAGCAGAAAAGCCATTCCACTCACATCTGGCTGAAGCTCTACCGACTCAGAAGCAGCTGAACTCACTGCTGGGGTCCTCGGTTCCTCGGGTCCGAACCTACACAGGTGGACTCAAATGAGGGACCAAACAACTAGAACATAACTCTAAAAACATCCCCCAAAAACCCCCCTAAAACACCTCAAACGATCATGCAAAAACATGCAAAGGAAGGTAGAACAGGACAGGTTCGGCGGCACCTTTGGCGGCCGAAAGTCCCTCCAGAGCCGAAACCCAGGCAGGTTCGGCGGCACCTTCGGCGGCCGAAAGTCCCAGACAGAGACGAAAGTCTCTTTTCGGGGGCAACTTCAACAGCCGAAAGGCCTGCCTCCCCAGCCATGTTCGGCGGCCGAAAGTTCCTTCGGCTGCCGAACCTGGTTTCTGCCAAAGGGCAGAAACTTGGCTCCTTTATGCACATTTGCCTCCCAAATCCCTCAACATGCATATAACTCATCCAAATCATGCAAATACACATACATTGGCTCCTAGGGGCTTCAAACTAACTTAAACCCCAACTACAACACACAATAACAACACAAATCCAACATACATTGCTCAAAACATAACATTAACTCAAAAACCTAACTATGAGCTAAACATGCATTCTACCCCATAGATCTTGTATAAAACTTACTTTAAACATGAAATGAGCTTAAGATCGGCTCTTACCTCTTGAAGATCGAGAGAGAGACGTCCTAAACTCGAAGGTGGGAGATTTTGAGTTCTTGAACCTCAAAGCTCCAAAACTCGCTTTAAACTCGAAAATCTTCAAAACAAAGCAAAAGCTTGTGAAAAACTTGAAAGATTTGAAGGGAAGAACTCAAGGATGGTGAGGAATGGTGGAAGGACTCACCTTGGCCGAAAATGGGGAAAAGCTCGCCCGTTTTCGGCTAAGGGACCCTTTTATAGTGGCTGGCCAGGCCACGTTCGGGGGCCGAAAGTGCCTCCGCATGCATGCCATGTTCGGCGGCCGAACTTGAGGTTCGGCGGCCGAACCTGGACTTCCCTCACTTGTGCCTTCGGGGGCCTAAAGCACACCCGAAACGCATGCATGTTCGGCGGCCGAACCTGAGTTTTTCCTTAAGGTTGTTTTCATTCAAAAACTCATTTCCTCTTTACTTAAAATCATCAAAAACATTAAAACACTTCATGAAAACATGGTTTTACCCTTCTAGAGGTCTCCGACATCTGAAATTCCACCGGACGGTAGGAATTCCGATACCGGAGTCTAGCCGGATATTACAGATAGGGTGCTGAGCTGTCTTGAAGAGTTGCTGAGTTGTCTTCACGTGTTTGGGGGAGGATAGACTTCTTGAAGGTTTGAATTTTAAGTTTCACGCGTTTCTGCTGTCTGCTGTCGCAAGGTCTGTTTGCCTAGGTTGCTTAGGCAAATAATCTGGTCAAACAGTCTGTTTTGGTACTGTCTGTCACTCTGCTTCTATTCTGCAGGGTTTGTTTGCCCAATTTGCTTGGACAAACAATTTGGTTAAACAACAAATCTGAGCTTTTCTCATCATTCTCCCATTTCAGCTGCAGCTTGATTTGGGCAAACCAACTTGGGCAAACCAGGCTTGTTCTCTTTCATTCTCTTTGGACAGTTTTAACGTCATTTTTTACCAAATCATCCTTTTACACCATTTTCTGCAAAATAAAATAAAGACCATAAAATTAGGCAGAAAAAGTATAAATTAACATTAATAACCACCTGAAAAATGGGACTAATTTTGGCTTGATCAATAATGCATATGAGTATAATAATTTTCAGAAGTTCTATAGACATGATTAGTTCCTGTTTAAGGTTGGTAAACTGTATGTGCCAATATATTATTTTATGGGAGTTACTTGTGTATGAAGCACATAGTGGGGTTTAGTGCACCTTAACTTTAGACATAGTGCATGCGCATTTTTATTGGCCTCATATGTATAAACACTATATTATTTCTTTCAAATTGAGATACTATTGCTCTTAAAGTGAAGAATGTACCTTGCTTGTGTTTGTTAATATCTTTCTCAATATTATGATTAGGCATATTGGATGCTATAAAAAAAAAATGAGAAACCTTCACACACTCCCTCACGTGTATACACTCAAGATTAGTAACATTCCCTTGTGTTTCGCATAAAAATAGGATTTTACACTCTTTCTAAGCCCACAAATTCTTGCCTTCTTTTACCACACTTGAATTCTACATATGTTAATTCTTTAAAACCAGCTCAACTAATCCAGAATACCAAATAGTGATAATTGTAAGGAAATAACAATGATAACCTAAGTAAATGACAATTTGAAAAACAAAATAATTTCAAGTATTCAAGAAGCTAAACATATAGATAAAGAATATGTGTATTTTGAGATTTATATAATAAATAGGAATACTAAATAATAGATAAAACAAGAAAATAATTTTGAGTTCAAACTTCTCTAAATGAGATGAATCAACCACCTAAACCAAATTGTATCAAACTCAAAAAAATACTAAACAAATCCAAATAGATGAAATAAGTGTATAAAATTTTAGTGTGAACATAATAAAATCCAATGTCTATAATGATAATGAAGACCAGGGATCATCACTAATTGAAAGAACTTCAAGAAATATCAAGTTACTCTTTAATGGTCTAATTGAGTTTTTTTTTGCTTTTTTTTTTATTTTTTAAAAAGCTTTAAACGCTTGGATTGTTCAAAAGTAGCCAAAAATTGACCACGCCACAATTTACAAAGTAAATCCCTAAATTCGGTTTAACATGAAACTAAAACCTCTTTCAAAATTGCAATAATTCCCAAGTGATAAACATCAATATAAGATATAAAGTTGTTTAGATTATATAAACTAGGGGTTAGATACCAAATGACATGGAATCCCTATTACATTAAGTCTAACACCCTAAATAATTAAATGAAAAGGAATTCAAATTTCTAGCAAACAACATAACCAAAAACTTGAATTCTAGCTTTTCCTACTAAATCCTAAATTAAATCACTCAATTAAGAACTTAGAATATACGGATCAAGAATAGAAAATGCCACAAAGCAATATAATTACCCTGATGCATAACATAGTTTTTGAAATAATAGAAAAATAATCCATAATTATTGCTAATAGAGGAAGAAGCCAATAGTTGCATTGCAGTCTCATATTTTAATGTTTGATAAATCTGATTTTCCTCTTACTCCATGATAGATCTGGTTTTTTCTTCTTTTTCCATCATATAGGTCTCTCAATATTCGATTTGATGAAAGAACCTACAAAATAAGGAAAGATGGTCAGGGGTCTACCGGGGATGCCCTCGGTGGAAACCCTCCGACGTTCAAGTCAGATTCATGAACTAATATAGTATAGATAGATAAGAGTTGCAGAGAAAAATAAAGTAAAAATATGGAGCCCAGGAAGAAGAAGGAAGAAGAAAACCCCCCCCTTTTTTACTTGCTCCTCACGTTTTTTCGCCTCCCTGCTATTGTGCTACCTGTCTATATTATTCAGGGCCATACGTACGGATGTGTTAGACCCCCTCTCCACACCAGGCGGCCATTTAATTCCCCAGGCGCGCATGAGGGTAAGGCTACGAAGTGACTAGACCAGCTCCTCTCCCTCACATCACATCACCGGGCTGGGCTTCTTCCTGCTGGGTCTGGACTCACGGGTAACCCATTCGGCCCAGCGTGTCTGGGTCGAGGCCTGAGATGCTGAATTGGTCAGCCTAAGGAGGGCTTGATGGGCTTTGGGCCATTGTTCTCCTCTTGGGCCTGGCCTCGCCCAGGGTAGAGGAAGCCCGGTAGTCATCAATTGCCCTTTTACCTCCTCAACAGTTATTATATGAGTAGTGAGGGGGTAAATCCCTAAACTCTATTTATGACTGCGTGGCCCGAGAACTGCTCCTGTCAAAAGCGTCCTTTCCTTTCCTTTTTATTTCTTTGTCTCTTTACTTTGATGTTTGAATGTATGGCGATCTGGAGATGTGTATTTGATGATGAATGATATTTCACCTCGGCTTGTATCTCATTATTATTTTTTACTCAGACTATCTTCTGGCTTTGTCAATTTTACTTAATTGATGGACAGGCTGTCTCCAGTGGGACTTTGCTAGTCGAACTGACCCGGGCTAAGAGCTCAGCGTCTGGCTAAGCTTCTGACTTGCTAGTTTTTCTTATTCTCATGAGGGCATTTCTGTTTTTGGCTTATGACCTCGTCAGTGCTGCGAGCTCGGATATATAATACCTAGAGGAATGTCTTATTTGCATGAGTGCCCCGCATTAGACGATTTTAAATCTTGTTATTGTTACGAGCTCAGACATCTTGTCCTTCTGGATGTAACCTTCTGGCGGTCAGTGCGGTCTGAGCTGTGTGCTCCACTGGGATAGGGAGCTTGGCCTTTTGTCATCTTCCTCTTCCTGGGTCATCTTTGCTAAGTGTTTGTTTATTGTGGGTTAATCCGAGCTGTGAGCATGACCCTTCGTTTTTGTTTATCCTTTTGTGCATTTCTCATTGGTGGGCCTTTTCATATAGGGAGCTCGGCTCTCTATTGTTTCTTCTATACTTAGCTTTATTCAGCTTGATTGTTTACTTGTTGTGAGTCCGTCTGTACTGCGAGTTCGGGAGCTCGAATTTTTGTTCTTTACTTAGGCTTTTATGTCTATAGCTCGTGATGCTGCTTGTGCTATGAGCTCGAGAGTTTGGGATTTTGTTTTCTTTACTTTGATGCCCCGAGCTCTTTTGTGAAGTCAAACTTAATTTCTTGCTTTCTTGTCTAGCCTTACACAGGCTATGTTTCAACCTGACTGCTTGTTTGTTCAGCTTTAACCTTTCTTTTATAGGTTTATAGCCTCACCAGCACAGACATAAGGCTCAGCAGGGAGGTATGTCTGGCCCCTCTGGGCTTTTGGGAAGATCGACCCAGGGTCAAAGAGGTTGGACTATCTGTTTTGGGTTTGACCATACTGGGGTTCGATTCTTTTGTATCCAATGAGTCAAGACTTTCCACTACCCCGTCCAATAATTCAGAATGGTTCATTTGACCTTTTACATTGCTCCTGTCCCCTTGATTCTTTATCTTAGGATTTGGTTCTTGAGTATGTCTCGGTTGTTTGGGTTTTCTGCCCCCGAGTGCTTTCCGAGCTGTCTTCCCTCAAGCGTTTTGCGAGCTCTTTGCTACTTAGACCTTTCTCTAGGCTAGCCGAGCTGGTTTAGTGCTAGCGGTCAATTCTCAAGATCAGTGCCTCCTATGATTGTCCCTGGTCCTTTGTTTGGTTCTCTATCTTGGTATACATTTTGCTTAGGATTCGCCTCCCCTTAATTTGGTCTGCCTATTGGATTTACCAGTACTGATAGAACATATTTTAGACCATTTTATCATGATATTATTGATGTTTATTTACATCTTTTTTGCCTAATTTTGTAGTTTTAATCATGTTTTGCAGATATTAGGTGTAAAGAGACAATTTGGTGAAAATGCTCTTAAAACTAGCAAAAAGTGTCAAATATGGAAAGTGCTAAAAAGGAAAGTTTTCAAATAAGGCAAGTTTTCATAAAAGGAAAGTTTTCAAATAAGGAAAGTACAAAAGCAAAAGCAAATAAGGAAAGCTCAGTCAACAGATTATTTGAAATTCAAATTGCAGATCTTTCTTTCCTTGTTTAAAGATGTGTAGACACCTCAGCAGTCAGTTCTTCCTATTCAGGAAGCGAGATCTCAAGAAGATGCACCTGCCTCTCATGCATTCAGTATTCAAAATCTGAAATTCAAACGAAGGCTCCACCTAAAAAGGAAAGTTTGGACAACATCTCTTTCCTTCTGCACATCCTTGCCGCATGCCTCCTTCCTTCTAAAGAGCCAATCCGCGCGCCTCTTTCCTTCTGAAGACCTTGCAATGTGATTCTTTCCTTTTCAGACACAACTTGGGCAGCAAGCAGCCTCTTGGGCGGCAAGTAAGGACCTAGGGCAACACTTTCAACTATAAAAAGACACATAAGCAATCTCCCCATGCTTTTTCTACTCCCCCTTGGACACACCTACAGGATTGCAAGTGGCACCATCTCTTCTTCTTCCTTTCTTTTATTTTCTGTTTTGTTTTAGCCATGAGTGGTTGAAAACTTTTATTCTAGTTGAAGATTAGGTGAAACTTTGGTTGTTTTATGGATTGGGAGACTTGATCATATATTGTTCATCTTTTGGTTATTCAATATTTGTGCAATTTCATGCTTGATTCCATTATTGCTTTGTTATTTTGATCAATGTGGCCAATTGATTCTTGATTGCAAGGTAATATATTATTAGTTTGAATAATTATTTATTTAATTATTATATTATTTAATTATTAATTGTATTTCATTTATTTTAAGTCCGTAATTGCTTGGATTGTTCAAACACAAGAACTCTTGGTGTAAAAACTAAGGAAATTGTATGATCTAGCAACATCTCATGCGTTTGGGTAGCTAGGATTGACTCTCTCTATCTCTTAAAGTAATTGACAGTTGTTTTGATGCCTAAGGCCCAAGGACGTTCCTTTGCAACTTGTTGATTAGTAATTAATTAGAAGACGTTCCCTAATTGGTTTAATCTTAAGGAGAGACATGGTGGTGAGAAGCGTCTTCCATCTCCATAACTAATCTATTGAATCAATCAAAAGAACATAAGTTTGAATGATCAATCCCAACAACTGAAGTGAATCTGATTCTTCAACTAAAGCTTTCTCATTATTGATTTCTTTTATTTTAATTATTTTCCTTCATTTATTGCTTTCAGTTTTAGATTAATTGCATCAATCTCAAAACCCCCCCATTTTACTTTCAGTTTATTTGCTTTCAGTTTATTTCGTTTCAGTTTACTTCTCTTTCAGTTTATTTTTGTTTCATTTAATTCTCTTGGTCTTGATAAGGAAGATAGGTAAGTTTTCAATTCCCTGTGGATTCGATCCTTTCACCACTATCTACAGTTGTAAAATTGTTGATAACCAGAAAGGTTATTTTTGACTGGCTTCGACAACCGCGAGTCAAGTACCAAGCTCATTTTCTATAGATCGGCATGGTGCTTTGGCGGTTTGGCGCCGTGAGCCTTGCATTGGCCTTTAGTAGGTCACATTGCTACATGATACAGGTGTTGGGGCGTCTTAGTTTAACTTCGTTATATGCTGGCTATTTTGCGAGATCGATGTCTTATTAGCCTGTAATTCGAGCTCTTTCGAGAGGTCGGATTCATATTTTTTTATTTCTATTCCAGCACTGATAGAGCATATTTTAGTCCATTTTATCATTATGTTCTTGATATGTATTTACATCTTTTCTGCTTAATTTTGTGGTTTTAATCATGTTTTGCAGATATTAGGTGTAAAGAGACAATATGGAGAAAATGCTCGTAAAACTGCCAAAAGTGCCAAATATGGAAAGTGCCAAAAATGGAAAGTTTTCAAATAAGGAAAGTTTTCAGAAAAGGAAAGTTTTCAAATAAGGAAAGTGCATATGCAAAAGCAAATAAGGAAAGCTCAATCAGAAGACTATTTGAAATTCAAAATGCAGATATTTCTTTCCTTGTTCAAAGATGTGCACGCACTGCAGCAGTCATATCTTCCTATTTAGGCAGCAAGATTTCATAAAGACTCACTTGCCTCTTCTGCATTCAGCATTCAAAATTCAAATGAAGGCTCCACCTAAAAAGGAAAGACTAGACAGATTCACTTTCCCTTCTGCACATCCATCCGCGCGTGCCACTTCCCTCTGTAGAGCATCTGCGCACACCTCTTGCCTTCGGAAGAGCTTGCAACGCGATTCTTTCCTTTTCATACACAACTTAGGCAGCAAGTACCTCTAGGGCAGCAAGGTCAGCCTCTAGTCCTATTTAAGAAGATCTTAACCAGCCGAGAAACACTTCTTCCACAACTCTTCACGCCTCTCGTCCGTGGATTGCACAAGGACGGCCACACCTTCTTCTTCTTCTACCTTTCTTCTTTTCTTTATTTTGGTTTTGGTTCAGCCATGAGTGGCTGAAACCTTTTATTCTAGTTGAAGATTGGTTGAAACTAAAGTTGTTTTATGGATTGTGAGATCTGAACATAAACTGTTTGTCTTTGGTTTGTTCAATATTCATACAATTTGGTGCTTGAATCTATTATTACTTTGTTGTTTTGATCAAATTGGCCACTTGATTCTTGATTGCAAGGTAATATATTGTTAGTTTGGATAATTTTAAGTCCGTAATTGCTTGAATTGTTCAAACATAAGAACACTTGATGTAATAACTAAGAAATTGTATGATCTAGCAACATCTCATGCGTTTGAGTAGCTAGGATTGGATCTCTCTATCTCTTCATGCAATTAACAATTGTTTTGATGTCTAAGGCCCAAGGACGTTCCTTGGCAATTTGTTAATTAGTAATTAATTAGAGGTCGTTCCCTAATTGGTTTAATCCTAAGGAGAGACATGGTGGTGAGAAGCGTTTTCCATCTCCATAACTAATCTATTGAATTAAGCTAAAGAACATAAGTTTCAATGATCAATTAAAACAACTGAAGTGGATCCAACTCTTCAACTAGACCTTTCTCATATTAGATTTCCATTTTATTTTCATATTCTGCTTATTTAATTGCTTTCAGTAGTTGCTTACTCAAATCAATCTCAAACCCCCCCCCTTTTCACTTTTATTGCACTTTATTTTCAGTATGCTTACAATTGCTTGCTTTCAGTTTCTCGTTTGGATTAGTCTTTGGTCTTGTTAAGAAAAATAGATAAGTTTTCAATTCTCTATGGATACGATCCTTTGCCACTATCTACAGTATTAATATTGTTGATAACCGGAAAGGATATTTTTGACCGGCTTCGACAACCACGAGTCAAAAATTAGCGCCGTTGCTGGAGAATTGATTTAACTAACCTATTTTTTTTTCTTTCATGACCAGATCTGAACGTAAAGACACTCTGCCTTACGATCCAAAAATTGAATGCAGCATCAGGAGATTAGGAAAGCAAGCCATTCGGCCTGAAGAGCCAACTGAAGTCGAACCTGCGCCTGAAGACCATCCTTGCGCAGAACCTTCATTTGAAACACTTCCATCGCACCACCAAGCTCCTAAAATGGCAGAAAACGTGGCACAACCTGCTATCCACAATGAACATGCTGTCCGCAATGAGATTATACACCAAAATCCAGCCATGAGAGCTCCAATGCCAAGAGAACAAACTATGAGAGAATTGGCAACACCTGTTGGTGATCAAGCACCTCTTTGCATCACCTATCCACCTCTGACATTCCCTTTGAACTGAAAACAGGTTTGATTCATCTTCTGCCTAAATTTAGAGGTCTTGAGAATGAAAATCCACACAAGCACTTAAAGGAATTTAACATTGTTTGTTCAACCATGAGGCCGCAAGGCATAACTGAAGACTATGTTAAGTTAAGAGCTTTTCCTTTTTCACTTGATGATTATGCTAAGGATTGGTTGTTTTATTTGCCACCTGGATCTATTACTTCTTGGGATGACATGGTAGTAGCTTTCTTGAATAAATACTTCCCAACTTCTAAAGCCATTGGCATAAGAAGAGAGATCAGTAGCATAAGACAAAAGCCATCTGAGGATTTATATGACTATGGGAAAGGTTTAAAAGATTGTGTACAGGTTGTCCTCAACATGATATTTCTGATAAGGCACTCATATAATTTTTGTATGGAGGATTGCTTTCATCAGAAAGAAGACTCATTGATGTAGCCTGTGGAGGATCCATTGCAGACAAAACTCCTAGGGAGATGAGAGAACTGATCTCCACCCTTGCAGCCTCATCTAGGCAATATGGAAAAGAAAAGCAACTACAAAGAGAAGCCAATGAGGTAAGTACATCTAATCTTTCCTCTCAGATTTTTGCACTAACCTCTGCCATGACAAATTTCTTCATAGGCCAGCCTCAACAAGCCCAGCCAACCAGGCCATGTGGGATTTGTGCATATGTAGGACACCCAACTAATCAATGTCCTACACTGCAAGAGGATAGCCAGTAAGTGAATGCCATTGGAGGATACAACAACCAGGTAAGACATGATCCATTTTCTAATACTTACAACCCAGGTTGGAGAGATCACTCCAATTTCAGCTATGGAAGAGCTAACAACTATCAGAGCTACCAAAGAAATCAAGCACAACCAGCACTTCTAAGTTCCAATAATAATCTTGATGAGGTAGTGAAGACTTTGCAAAGCCTCCAACAGCAAGTGGGACAAATGGCCACCTCCATAAGCAAGCTGGAATCCCAAGGTAAGCTCCCTTCTCAAACTGAAACTAATCCCAGACAGAATGTGAGTGCCATTACTTTGAGAAGTGGGAAAGAGCTTCAAGATGCTAGATATAAGGAAGAGAAGCATGTTGCACAAGAGCCTGTGCAAACTGAAACACCTGCGCATCACTTGCCTGAACCAGCCAGCCGAGCTCCATCTGACACCACTCCTGCGCAGAAGGCTGATCACCAGGTATGTTTTCAGATTCCACCTCCTTTTCCAAAGAGATTTGAAAGAACACAAAAAGAAAAAGAAGAAAAGGAGATCCTTGAGACTTTCAGAAAAGTGAAAATCAACATACCTCTGCTAGATGCTGTTAAGCAGATTCCCAGGTACGCAAAATTTCTGAAAGAACTATGTACCAATAGAAGAAAGCTTCCTGAGAGAGAGAAAATAAGTGTAGGTGAAGTAGTTACTGCCGTGATTAAAAGAAAGCTCCCTACTAAATACAAAGATAAAGGCATGTTTGCAATTTCTTGTAAAATAGGGAATGTTGGGATTAATAAAGCTATGTGTGATCTTGGTGCATCTATAAATGTTATGCCTTTTTCCATCTATAATTCTTTGAATGCAGGTGCACTGAAAGACACAAGAGTAGTGATTCAACTAGCTGACAGATCTGTGGTATATCCCATA
>NC_035163.2:8238812-8323256 GCF_001659605.2 Manihot esculenta
GACTCGACCCACATACGCTTCATAGTGGGGAATGAGCTTACGACCTTTCACCAGTTCTCCCTTATTTTGCTTATCAGCTTCGCCTCTTGACTGTTCTTATACCATTCGAGAAGGAAGCGTAACGTGCCATGAAACTCTAGATAGGTGGCTGGCAGCTGGCGCACTATATATTGCATGCTTGGCAATAATCGTGATACAACGATCTGCTGTGCTCTCTATCTTTCATTCTCACGTCTCGAGACTCTTAGGCGATCTCTTACACTTCCCTCGTCCGAAAGCTCTTCTGGAATATTTTTTCTTTTCCTTTCAGAATTGCAAAATGTAGTCTCTTTCCTGATCCTTTGCGCGTCTCATGCGGCTACTCTTTTCTTGATGTCTTGGTTCCATCCAATCATCAATAGCTCGCTTCTTCGACATTATCTGACGTAATACACTTCACATGCACTAACCACACAAACATCCGACTTGCGTACTCGCTTTCGTCTTCATCCTTATCGCATGCATGTCATACTCAAAACTGATACGACATTCACTGGTTAACGCAACTCACGCAGTTGATCTCTCTATCAATCGACCTGCCACTGATGTGACTCGCAACTCTCTTTGTCAGAACATACATGATCTTCTGAATTCATGCTCTGCTATGTGAGAGTTCTCTGCCAGCGACCCCCGTGATCGTTCTCATGTCTCTGAAGCAGATCGAATGCTCCACTTTTTGTAATAGCTGGAATATCGTATCTGACCGCCCTTGCCCATTGGGGATCCGGATAGATACACCTAATGTTGATGCAGCCAACTGCCATCTTACGTAGACAGATGATGAATTGTGGAACAAGTTTGTAGTTGACCATCGACAACATTCTTACTAAACGTCATTCACACCGGTCCACTGTGGCACTAGTGCTTATTTCGAGGCAATTGTGTTGATTTTCTGCCCACATGCATCTAATTAAAGAAAATTCAGCAAAGGCTTAGGACTTCATGAGCACCAACATAATTGAAAATCACCTTTCCTCTATCGCAATCGACAGTGCTCTGAACATCAGATGCTACACTGTAGACCAGTATCAGGTATTTCCAGTAGCTGCCATCTGCAACTAGCCAGGATGCGTAGCGGCCAAACTGCGCAGTAGCGCTCGACCACCACAACAATCACCTGTGCAGCTCCAAATTGAGAACTCCGGTGCGCTGGCCTACACTCACCCAATATGTACCCTTCACAGGTCCAAAGATTGGTGATTTTTTTCAAGCAAGACTATCGGCAAAAGGCTGCAAAATAAAGTACTTTAAGGTAACGGGAAAAAGTCACTCTAAGCTAGAAAAGTGCTTAACGTAAACAGAAACATGTGCGATGCTGTACTCTTTCTCTCCTGAGTCAAAATAAATCCTAGCCATGCGTAAGTAAAGGGAAAAGAAAGAAGGTAAAGGTTATCTTGATTGGCAAATCATTCTTCACTGCAATGATTCAAATAGGTGTACTCTGAGTTAAGAGTTTTAAGTGGAAATAAGATCAAGTAGCAAAGAAAGCTTGTTGTGGCAGCTCACCTGTATTATTTCTTGAGGACAAGCACAAAGCTAGGTGTGGGGGTATTTGATAGAGCATATTTTAGTCCATTTTATCATTATGTTCTTGATGTTTATTTACATCTTTTCTGCTTAATTTTGTGGTTTTAATCATGTTTTACAGATATTAGGTGTAAAGAGACAATCTGGAGAAAATGCTCTTAAAACTGCCAAAAAGTGCCAAATATGGAAAGTGACAAAAAAGTAAAGTTTTCAAATAAGGAGAGTTTTCAGAAAGGGAAAGTTTTCTAAAAAGAAAAGTGCAGATGCAAAAGCAAATAAGGAAAGCTCAGTCAGAAGACTATTTCAAATTCAAAATGTAGATCTTTCTTTCCTTATTCAAAGATGTGCACGCATTGCAACAGTCATATGTTCCTATTTAGGCAGCAAGATTTCATGAAGACGCACTTGCCTCTTCTGCATTCAGCATTCAAAATTCAAATGAAGGCTCAACCTAAAAAGGAAAGACTACACAGATTCACTTTCCCTTCTGCACATCCATCCGCTCACCACTTCCCTCTGCAGAGCATCCGCACGCACCTCTTGCCTTCTGAAGAGCTTGCGACGCGATTCTTTCCTTTTCAGACACAACTTGGGCAGCAAGTACCTCTAGGGCAGCAAGGTCAGCCTCTTATCCTATTTAAGAAGATCTTAACCAGCCGAGAAACACTTCTTCCACAACTCTTCACGCCTCTCGTCCGCGGATTGCACAAGGACGGCCACACCTTCTTCTTCTTCTACCTTTCTTCTTTTCTTTTATTTTGGTTTTGGTTCAGCCAACCTTTTATTCTAGTTGAAGATTGGTAGAAACTAAAGTTGTTTTATGGATTGTGAGATCTGAACATAAATTGTTTGTCTTTGATTTGTTCAATATTCATACAATTTGGTGCTTGAATCTATTATTACTTTGTTGTTTTGATCAAATTGGCCACTTGATTCTTGATTGCAAGATAATATATTATTATTTTGGATAATTTTAAGTCCGTAATTGCTTGAATTGTTCAAACATAAGAACACTTGATGTAACAACTAAGAAATTGTATGATCTAGCAACATCTCATGTGTTTGAGTAGCTAGGATTGGATCTCTCTATCTCTTCATGCAATTAATAATTGTTTTGATGCCTAAGGCCCAAGGACGTTCCTTGGCAATTTGTTAATTAGTAATTAATTAGAGGACGTTCCCTAATTGGTTTAATCCTAAGGAGAGACATGATGGTGAGAAGCATTTTCCATCTCCATAAATAATCTATTGAATTAAGCTAAAGAACATAAGTTTCAATGATCAATCCAAACAACTGAAGTGGATGCAACTCTTCAACTAGACCTTTCTCATATTAGATTTCCATTTTATTTTCATATTCTGCTTATTTAATTGCTTTCAGTAGTTGCTTAATCAAATCAATCTCAAACCCCCCTCTTTACTTTTATTGCACTTTATTTTCAGTCTGCTTACAATTGCTTGCTTTCAGTTTCTCGTTTGGATTAGTCTTTGGTCTTGTTAAGAAAAATAGATAAGTTTTCAATTCTCTGTGGATACGATCCTTTGCCACTATCTACATTATTAATATTGTTGATAACTGGAAAGGTTATTTTTGACCGGCTTCGACAACCACGAGTCAAGCACCCTCTTGAGGTCAGCATGGTGCTTTGGCGCTTTTGGCTGTTGTGTGAGACCAAAGTCTCTTTACCTTACGACCCGAGCTCCTTTAGGAGGTCGGAGTTTAACTTTTCATTTATGGTCTAGTTCCCCAATCTTTTATGTGAGGTCGGAGCTATGTTCTTATGAGTTGTTTTTGTGTGTTGTCATCGTATGCCGCTGTTTACTGTGAGCATACAATATTTTTTTAATAAAAGGCGAAAGAATAGTTTCCTTCATCCTCTCAGCTCGGTTTTGTAGTGCTAGCAGTCATTTTTCGAGACCAATCACCTACCTCACTGAGGGCTTGCTCTCAATGTTCGATTTGATGAAAGAACCTGCAAAATAAGGAGAGATGGTCAGGGGTCTACCGGGGACGCCCCCGGTGGAGACCCTCTGACGTTCAAGTCAAATTCATGAACTAATGTAGTATAGATAGGCAAAAGTTACAGAGAAAAATAAAGTAAAAATATGGAGCCCAGGAAGAAGATGGAAGAAGAAGACCCTTTCCCTTTTTACCTGCTCCTCACGTTTTTTTGCCTCTCTATTATTATGCTACCTTTCTATATCACTCAGGCCCGTACGTACGGACGTGTCAGACCCCCTCTCCATGCCAGGTGGCTATTTAATTCCCCCGGCGCGCTTGCGGGCAGGACTGCAAAGTGACTGGACCAACTTCTCTCCCTCACATCACATCACCGGGCTGGGCTTCTTCCTACTGGGTCTGGGCTCGCGGGTAACCCATCCGGCCTGGCGTGTCTGAGTCGAGGCCTGAGATGCTGAGTTGGTCAGCCTAAGGAGGGCTTGATGGGTTTTGGGCCATTGTTCTCCTCTTGGGCCCGGCCTCACTCAGGGTAGAGGAAGCTCGGCGATGATCAACATTCTTCCACAAAGGCTGACCTGCCATATGACTTACATATTAGGCCTCAGAAGTTATAACCAAAAAGACTTAAATGCTAAAAGCAAACAAGACATGATTAATTATAATACAAAATAAATATTCAAGAGTCATCTTATTAATAAATCCCATGATTAGCATATTTACATTTAAAACATAATGGGATTTATAATCCAAACATAATCTAAGTCTCCAAATTAGGCCCACATACCAAGTAAGGTTAATATATGAATTAACACCTTTACTTACTACCATAGGTCTCCATCAAATTTCCAGAATATAAGGCTTATTATGCAAGCAAGAGAATGTTGCATAAAACCTTAGATTTTTCTCCTTGACCTCCATTGCCATAGTTGTTACATCAATTGCATTTTCTCCCTTTAATGAAATTTGTAATTGAATTAAAGAAAAACTGAGAAGAAAAAAACTTAAATGAACTGAGTGTTGATACTTTCCCTCTGAATTGCACTAAGGCTATTCAAAGTGTTGTGTTATGTTTGCTCTCATTATGGAACATTAACTATTTTTAGCCATTAGCAATGAAACTGTCATGTCCACCTACCATTAGCTTCTAGTATTATTTTGAGTGCGTACTAAGCTCTCACTCTAATATTATTCCTTATAACTTAGTTCTTATGCTCCTATCTCATTAAATTCTACATCTTATGGTATGATTTATCTCTACCACACAATATCTCATGAGATGTCCTTTAGAAACACTTATCATAGAAACTCCATTTGAAATTATTAAATTTCTTATAGGCTATTAAAGTCCTAATGAGATTCTCCCTATGATTAGTGTAATACCCGGCTAGAGTCCGGCATCGGAATTCCTGTCGTCCGGTAGACTCCAGGATGTCGGAATGCTTTAGAAGGGTAAGAGTGATGTTTTTCTAACGTAATGTAGGATGTTTTAATGTTTTAAGTTAACAAGAACCGAAGTTTTGAAAGAAAAGAACCAAGGCAGAAAAGTCAGGTTCGGCCGCCGAAGGTGAGGTTCGGCCGCCGAACATGCATGGCTTTCTGTTTCACGATAGGCCGCCGAAGGTGGTCTGGCCAGCCACCTATAAAAGGCCCTCAGTCGGTTGAACGAATAAGTACTGCCGTTTCTTTCACTTTCTGAGGTGAAACCCTGTCCTTCTTACGTTTTCTTCATGTTTTCATCAAATCATGCCAAGAGTTGATTGATTTTTATGGGTTTTTGAAGGTTTTGAGCTAAAAAAAACAAAGTTGTGAAGGTTGGAGAGTTTGAAGGAGAGTTGCTCCAAAACTCCATGTTGGGATCGTTCATCTTCTTGTTTTCAAGAGGTAAGTGAAGATCCTGAGCTTGTTTTCATGTTTTCTGAAGGTTTTAGAAGGGTTTTGGGTAGAGTTGCATGAATAGGGTAAAAAGTGAGGGTTTTGGTGTTTTGTTGATCAACAGCATGTTTATGTGTTATATGTGTTGTGTTGTTGGGGTTTTTAGGTAGTTTCTGACCCCTTTGAGCATATACTTGGGTGTATGCAAGTTGAGGACTTGAGGTGGTTGAGTTTGGGAGAGGTTTGTGCATTTTGGCGAGAGGCAGAGCAAGTTTCTGCCTTGCTGTGAACCCAGCTTCGGCCCCCGAAGAATGGTTCGGCCGCCGAACCCCTGAGGAGGTGGCTTCGGCTGCCCAAGCTTGCCCCCGAGCTTTTGGACTTTCGGCTCTGGAGGGGACTTTCGGCCGCCGAAGGTGTCGCCGAAGGTTAGAGACTTTCATCTCTGGAGTGCCTTTCAGCCCCCGAAACTTGCCCCCGAAAGGGTTCGACTACCGAAAGTTGAGATTCGGCCGCCGAAGGTGCATGAGTTTCGGCTCTGGAGAGGACTTTCGGCCGCCGAACCTGCCGCCGAAAGTGTTCTGTTCAGCCTTCCTTTGCATGGATGTTTGAGTGAGTTTAAGGGGATTCTTGAGGAGGGTAATAGAGTTGTGCTTGAGTTAGTTTGGTCCCTCATTTGAGTTTATCTATGCCTACACAGACCAGAGAAACCAGAGAGAGCAGTAGTGAGTACTGCTCCAGAGTGTACAGCGCCTGCAGAGTCAGTCGCCAGAGGTGAGTGGAACTACACTTAATTCTTTTAATTGAGAAATGGAATGTTTTTAGCATATGTCATGCATCATGGTTATGCAGTAGGTTGATTGCATTAGAATCCACGAATATGTTACATTGCATAGTTATTTGTTGATGTGGGTGAATGCTGAATGATCCAATAGTCACTGAGATAAGTCCAGGAGCCTTTGACTACGCCCTGGCAGGTATAGAAGTCCAGGAGCCTTTGACTACGCCCTGGCAGGTATAGAAGTCCAGGAGCCTTTGACTACGCCCTGGCAGGTATAGTAAAGTCCAGGAGCCTTTGACTACGCCCTGGCAATGGTAAGTACAGGTGTTATATACAGTTACAGTTGTGCTTGACTTAGCTATGTTTGTGTTGTAAATCTTTGTATACATGGTTTGTTAATATAACTGTTGTATAGAGTATGTGAAAAACCAGGCTTAACAGGTATGAGTTAACCCATCTAGAGCAAGCTCTAGTCAGGGGTACAAGTACAGAGTACAAAGTACAGAGTACAGAGTACAGAGATAGTGCATGCACAGGTTAAGCCTTAGTTCAGAAAAGAGTTTTATTTTTCACAGAAAATGTATGAACATGTATGAGATTTATAGGTACACAGAGAGTATAGCAGGCTTGCTACGGGTTCTGGCGGCCTTAAGCCGACCTGAATTCTAGCGCCGGTGACGGTCCATTTTGGGGTCGTTACAGATTAGTACACATATAGCTTTCCTTTCATCCCATTTATTGATTTGACTACTTATCAAATAATTCGATTAACTATAAGGGTGAGGATGCTAAGGAGCTGAAATAAGACTTAAATACAATTAATAGGATGCTTGCTTGGGGTTTTAGAATCATTTTCAATATTTTCATTCAACATAAAGGGTCAAATCTAATGACACCTATCCTTAAGTAAAAGAGTTTGCCTTTTGTACTTATTTATTTAATATTCTCTCCAAATTTGTGATGTACAATTTGAAATATATATATATGTAGTGTCTTTTAACCTTAGTTTTTCATTCTTTACATATCTCTTACATTGGTATTTCCTTAATCTAATGTACTTATTTTTTCCTTTATTTAAGCTTTGAGTATATAATGCTTGTAATATACTTAACTAGCCACCTTCTTTTTCTTTTTTCTGCTTCTTTGAACATATGATTCTTACCTTAAGGGCATTCATTCTAAATCTTTATGTCCAAACATAACCTTCCTATGTACTAGACACTTACTCTAAGCTTTATCACTTCCCTTATTTTATCATATTATTATCAAAACCTTAAACTACTTCCTTGACCATCTTAGGTGAAAAGATGTATAAAGCTCCATACATATACTAATAATTAAAGAGTGAACTAGAACTTTTATCTAATGTGACAAAATAAGCTCATATTTGAAAGTAACCAAGTTATTAAAATATGTTATCCATAGGAGTTCCTTGACTTGTGTTTTTATAACTTTTTATGTCTAAGAATGTCTTCTTGCTCATTAACCTCTTATTCTCAAGCTTTATTACTCCTTTTATTGTGTCGTGCCATCATAACTAATTATGAATGCCTTTAACATAACCCATTTCTTTGCTAGTGTATTTGCCCTAGGCCATTATCTTGGACCTTTTTGTATGTCATTTTGGTTATTAATAAAAAGAGATTTTATTATCATTATTATTTGTTTGCATGTTACATAATAATGATTAACATCCCTGGTTACTTATTATTATGTTGATAATAATAAAATATAACTAGTATGATTATTGATAATCATGAGATGATTATGTATATGTTGATGTAATTCAATAATCATAGATACTTGTTAGAGAACAAAGTATTGGATGGACTTGCATTGAGATCACTACATGGGTTATTGTCATAAGTGGATCTCAAAGTAGTTATGTCTTAATCCTTTGACTTGAGATTGTCATAGTTTCCAATATAAGAACTGTTATGTTTTGACATAACCAAACGTTGTCTTTAATCGGACAATCATAAAAGTTATGATTGAGCATGATAGAAATTATGTAAAGGATATTGAACAATCAAGATAGAATTTGTCCCTCTCTTTGAGAGAAATATCTTCTGGGCCCCTCGATAAGTGAGACTGAGAAATGCATGGGCGTGCTCAAATGAATTGATAGTGTGATCAATATCATTTGATTTTATCAGTCTACTTAGAGATCGAGAAATCATAAGTTTGAACATTATAAGTTTGACATCGACCATGACTTATGTTCAAACTAGATATCGTGTGACAAAGAGATTAATACTGTTAGTGTATTTGCCCTAGGCCATTATCTTGGACCTTTTTGTATGTCGTTTTGGTTATTAATAAAAGAGGTTTTTACTATCATTATTATTTGTTTGCATATTACATAATAATGATTAACATCCCTGGTTACTTATTATTATGTTGATAATAATAAAATATAACTAGTATGATTATTGATTGATAATCATGAGATCATTGTGTATATGTTGATATAATTCAATAATCATAGATACTTGTTAGAGAACAAAGTATTGGATGGACCTACACTGAGATCACTACATGGGTTATTGTCATAAGTGAATCTCAAAGTAGTTATGTCTTAATCCTTTGATTTGAGATTGTCATAGTTTCCAACATAAGGACTGTTATGTTTTGACATAACCAAACATTGTCTTTAATTGGACAATCATAAAGGTTATGATTGAGCATAATAGAAATTATGTACAAGATATTGAACAATCAAGATAGAATTTGTCCCTCTCTTTGAGAGAAATATCTTCTGGGCCCCTCGATAAGTGAGACTAAGAAATGCATGGCTGTGCTAAAATGAATTGATAGTGTGATCAATATCATTTGATTTTATCAGTCTACTTAGAGATCGAGAAATCATAAGTCTGAACATTATAAGTTTGACATTGACCATGACTTATGTTCAAACTAGATATCGTGTGATAAATGGATTAATACATGTTTTATTTATTAGGCTTTATTGGATTATCGATCCTCATATTAATTGGGTAGTCATAATGTCTTGCTAGAGGCCGCTTATGATTTATGGGCCTTGTGGGACTGGGCCTATTGCCAATTAATATGAGCCTATTGGGTCACACACAAAAGAACGTTGTTGATGTGCTATGTCATATTAATGGGCTAAAAGCCCAAAGCCTATTAATATAATTAATAATAATAAAGTGTTATTATTATTAATATTAATTATTTATTATTATAAGATAATAATATTTAAAAGGATCTGCAATCTATCTGTAACTGTTACAGATAAAGGACTCTATCACAAAAGATATTTGAGAATCTGCGAGATTGTGATAGTTGGTTATGAACACAACTCTATCACATAAGACATTTGAGTATCTGCGAGATCGTGATAGTGGGTTTTGAACACAACTCTTACACGAAAAGAGTTGTGGGAAAATAAAAAACTAAAAACGAATAAAAACCTCTTCTGCGAAGTGGGAGTAACGATTTTTGAGAATTCGTTTTGAGTTGCAGATCGGGAGCACATATTTTATCTATCTTGAAAGAGCTTGCACTCTAGTAGGATAGAAGACGTTCGTGTAGATACCATAAAGGGTGTTCGTTGAAAAAGCAACACCATTAGTTCGCAATAGTATCTTCTCGTCGAGTCTAACAGGTTAGTCTCGTATCCTTCTCTTTCGAATTAAACGAAGCACATAGATCCCGGGAAGGAAATCAAAGATTTTAATTTTTCGGTGCGTGTTTGGGTTGCAGTAAATCTTTGAATTTCCTAACAGTGGTATCAATGCCAGCTTGTGCTCTTCGTTTAAGTCGAATATGCCATGTTTGATATGTTATATGTGATATAAGTTTGCTAGAATGGCATGGTAATTAAACTGTATGGTTCATTTTACATATGATGTCAAAAAAGATAGATTTATATGTGATATGAATCCATGATATCTCTAGGCTTTATGTGAAAATCGTTTTCACAAAGTATACACACACATATGCATTACTGTTGTTTGTTAATATGATTAATAAACGATGGTATCATTTTTTGTATAGTCAGGATTGTTTGATATGATTAAACAAATACTGATAAGATCAGTAAAATCAATCTGACTGATATGCAGAATAAGGGGATTTAGGCAGTAATCTGTTAATGCAATTAATGGTTCTGTTTAGCTTCGAGAGGCATCACCCCACCCGCTGACCGGGCAACGGAACCCCCGCTCGCTAACTGGCTAGCAGGACCGCCGTGTGCATAGCGCCTTATATATCGTTTCCGCAACAAAATAAACTTTAAGATAATAAGTTTATAACATGTTTGTATGAAATATATTGTGATTATGTGGTGTCTTGGCATGGTGCATAGCATGGCCTTATTAACCTAGAGATTGGTTTTTATGGGATGTAATTTTTAAATATGGCCTGCGTGTCGTTTATTTTAATATAATAGTATAGGCTTCTTTACATTTTGTAAATGGAGATCCACAAGATAGAGGAGTCAAGACTCATGCTTCCATGGTGATGGTGGAGTTGCTTCCAATAACGAGTAGATTCCATGGTGTGGACAAGCAAGCTCAAGATATAAAGACATGTTCCATTGCAACTGATGTAATAGGATTACACCTAGGTTGCCCCTTATGATCTTCATATTGGCTTGTGAAGATCATTTTAGATTTTGGCCATGCTATTTCACATTTACATATTTTGTCATATATTAGTATGTGATGCTATGCATAATAGTTTATATATATATATGCATATAGGATGCTATGACATATAAATGCAAGACAGCATAATTAAAATTGAAAGTTGAACCCTCACTCTAAAATTTTAAGTTTAATGCCACCCATGTATTAAATACCTATCAAGACTAAGATCACCAAAATGCAGGTTTTGCCAAAGCAAAGTGCTTAGGTTATCTTAGTAAGATAAGATGAGTAATAGTTACTCATTTATTTAATTTTGGTTGGGCTTAATTAGACTATCAAAGCGGTTTTGGGCCTAAGGCATTAGATGGGGTATAACATGCATTTGACACATGATGTCAATACCTCATAATCTAAGAGTTACATTATATGTAATTGGTAAGCAGTTACCTACCTAAATAATTTAATTCTAAGCGTCATGCCAAAACTGACTTGGAATTAGGTAAAATATGGATCTTAGCCTACTAAAATATTATTATTATAATTCTTTTTGAGGGTTGTATTTTAGTGGGAGATTATTATCACCTCAATATTAATTTACTAAATTGATCATATTTGTATATTTTATAGATCATTATGGCTGCTAATAATAATTCCACTTTATCACTGCGATCCATCCTTGAGAAGGATAAACTGAAAGAAAATGGGACTAATTTTGTTGACTGGTTTAGAAACTTGAGAATTGTTCTCAAGCAAGAGAAAAAGTCCTATGTGCTTGATGAAGCTATCCCTAAACCACCACCTGCTGATGCTACTAATGCTGTTAAGAACAAGCATAAGAAGCATATGGATGATTCTAATGACATTGGATGTCTTATGTTGGCAACTATGTGCCCAGAACTTCAAAAGGATCTGGAGCACCTTGAGGCCTATGAGATGAGTGTCCATCTCAAACAGGCTTTCCAACAGCAAGCAAGGTAGGATAGGTATAAAACTACCATTGCATTGCATGATTGCAAAATGGCCGAAGGTGAATCAGTTAGTGCTCATCTTTTGAAAATGAAAGGCTACATTGATCACCTTCCTAGGCTTGACTATCCTCTGAGTTTAGAACTCTCCATGAATTTGATCTTACATTCTTTACTTGGCAGTTTTTCTCAGTTTGTCATGAACTATAACATGAACAACATGGAGAAATCCATTTTTGAGCTGCATGGGATGCTAAAGACAGCTGAGGTAAATATCAAGAAAAGACCTACCTAAATTTTGAATGTCAATAAGGGTAAGCCCATGAAAAATAAGGGGAAGCCCAAGTCTAAAGGTGGTAATGGGCCTAAGGGACGAGGCAAGCCTAAATCGCAAGTCAAGGCAAAAGTTCCTAAGGAAGGAATCTGCTTCCATTGCAAGGAACTAGGGCATTGGAAGAGAAATTACAAACTCTTTTTGGATGAGTGAAAGAAGAAGAAGATTAGTGAGACTACGACTTCAGGTATTTATGTTATAGATATTAATTTATCTATTTCTACTTCATGGGTATTAGATACCGAATGTGGTTCTCACATTTGTACAAATATACAGGGTCTCAAAAGGAGTAGAAAACTGAAAAAGGGCGAAGTGGACCTACGTGTAGGCAATGGAGCAAGAGTTGCTACCTTAGTTGTAGGGACTTATGAACTTGCTTTGCCCAATGGGCTCTTGTTAATTTTGAACAATTGCTTTTATGTTCCTACTTTGAGTAGAAATATTATTTCAGTTTCTGTTTTAGACGATGAAGGTTTTTCATTTCTTATTAAGAATAAGAAATGCTCCATTTATAATAAAGATTTGCTTTATTGTATTGCAAATTCATACGATGGCCTTTATGTCCTTAATCTAGATGATTCTAGAGACAATAACATCTATAATATAACTTCTAAGAAAACTAACCCAAATGAGTTAAACCCAACGTATTTATGGCATTGTCATCTTAGCCACATAAATGAGAATCGCATATCTAAGCTCCATAAGGATGGTTTATTAGATTCATTTCATTTTGAATCATTTGAAAATTGTGAATCTTGTTTACTTGGTAAGATGACAAAGGACCATTTTGCTGGACAAGGTCAAAGGACTTCAGACTTATTGGGCTTATCTTGTTTGCTTGGTAAGATGACAAAGGACCCTTTTACTGGACAAGGTCAAAGGGCTTCAGACTTATTGGGCTTAGTACATACAGATGTATATGGCCCACTAAGCATAAGTGCCAGGGGAGGTTATTAGTACTTAATTATGTTCACTGATGATTTCAGTAGGTATGGCTATGTCTACCTAATGAAACATAAACATGAATCATTTGAAATGTTTAGAACTTTTCAAAATGAAGTACAAAATCAACTTGGTAAAACTATCAAAATGCTTCGATTTGATCGAGGTTGAGCCAAGAGTTTGATGAACATCTTAGAAATTGTGGAATTGTTTCACAATTAACTCCTCCAGGAACTCCACAATGGAATGGTGTTTCTGAAAGGAGAAATCGAACTTTATTAGATATGGTTTGATCTATGATGAGTCAAACAAATCTCCCTTTATCATTTTGGGGTTATGCCTTGGAAACAACTGCATTCATTTTAAACCGAGTACCATCGAAAGCGGTGGAAAAGACACCATATGAGTTATGAACTGGCAAAATGCCCAGTTTGTCTTTTCTTAAGATTTGGGACTGTGAGGCTTATGTGAAACGCCCAATTTGAGATAAGCTAGCTCCAAAATCTATCAAGTGCAATTTTGTGGGATATCCTAAGGAAATCAAAGGATACTATTTCTATATTCCCACAGAGAACAAAATGTTTATTGCTCGAAATGGTACCTTTTTAGAAAAGGAATTTATCTCTCAGAGATTCAGTGGGAGTACAATGCGACTTCAGGAAACTCAAGCACCACAATAGAGCATTGAACCGCCAGTAGAACCACTTCTAGAATCACAAACAGTTGTGAAAACTGAAAGGGTGACACAAGTCCCACGCAGATCTGATAAGACACGTCGTCAGCCTGAGAGATATGGATTTCTCATGACTGATAGTCGTGAACTTTTGCTCATTGATCAAGATGAGCCTACTACCTATCATGAGGCTGTGTCAGGTCCAGACTCTGAGAAATGGCTTTCTGCCATGAAATCTGAAATGCAATCCATGTATGACAATTGAGTTTGGTCATTAATTGATCCCCCTGAGGGTGTTAAGACCATTGGTTGCAAATGGGTTTTGAAGAAGAAAACTGACATGGATGGAAATGTACATACCTACAAAGCAAGGCTTGTTGCAAAAGGTTTCAAACAAACTCATGGTATAGACTATGATAAAGCCTTTTCGCCAGTTGCAATGCTTAAGTTGGTTAGAATTCTCATTGCCATTGCTGCATAATACGATTACGAGATATGGCAAATGGATGTCAAAATAGCTTTCCTTAATGGAAACTTGCTCGAGGATGTGTACATGACACAACCTAAGGGTTTTGTAATCCCTGAGAATTCTAGAAAGATTTGCAAACTTTAAAGATCCATTTATGGATTGAAGCAAGCCTCTCGGAGTTGGAATCTATGTTTTGATGAGACAGTCAGGGACTTTGGATTCATCAAGAATGAAGATGAACCTTATGTTTACAAGATGGTTAGTGGGAGTGCGGTTGTGTTTCTAGTCCTATATGTGGATGACATATTACTCATTGGAAATATTATCCCTACCTTGCAAAAGGTTAAGACTTGGTTAGGGAATTCTTTTTCAATGAAGGACTTAGGTGAGGCTGCATATGTCCTTGGTGTTAAGATCTATAGGGATAGATCCAAGAGGATAATCGGTCTGAGTCAAAGTACTTATATTGACAAGGTGCTGAAAAGGTTCAGCATGCAAGATTCCAAAAGAGGATTCTTGCCCATGTCTCATGGTATTCATCTCAGCAAGAATCAATGTCCTATGACATCTGAGGAGCGAGAACGGATGAATAAGATTCCTTATGCTTCTACTATTGGATCTATCATGTATGCCATGTTATGTACTGGACCAGATGTCTCATATGCCTTGAGCACAAGAAGCAGATATCAGGCATATCCCAGTGAAAGTCAATGGACAGTTGTTAAGAATATCCTAAAGTACCTTAGAAGGACTAAGAATGCATTCCTAGTTTATGGAGGTTTGGAAGACGAGCTAGTTGTAAAAGGTTACACAGATGCTAGTTTCCAAACCGACATAGATGACTTCAGATCGCAGTCAGGATTTGTATTCACTTTAAATAGTGGAGCTGTTAGTTGAAAAAGTTCCAAGCAGAGTACTGTAGTAGATTCTACATCAGAAGCTGAGTATATAGCAATATCAAATGCAGCTAAAGAGGCAGTCTGGTTGAAGAAATTCATCACAAAGTTGGGAGTGGTTCCCAGCATTGCAAATCCTATGGACCTTTATTGTGATAACAATAGTGCCATAGCACAGACAAAGGAGGCCAGATCTCATCAGAGATCTAAGCATATACTCAAGTGATATCACCTTATTCAAGAGATCATTGATAGAGGAGATATCAAAATATGCAAAGTAGACACAAATGAAAATATTGCAGATCCACTGACCAAGCCTCTCTCACAGGTCAAGCATGATCAGCACACTAGGTCTATGGGCATTAGATATTTGTATGATTAGGCCTAGTGCAAGTGGAAGATTGTTAGTGTATTTGCCCTAGGCCATTATCTTGGACCTTTTTGTATGTTGTTTTTGTTATTAATAAAAGAGGTTTTTACTATCATTATTATTTGTTTGTATATTACATAATAATGATTCACATTCCTGGTTACTTATTATTGTATTGATAATAATAAAATATAACTAGTATAATTATTGATTGATAATCATGAGATCATTATGTATATGTTGATATAATTCAATAATCATAGATACTTGTTAGAGAACAAACTATTGGATGGATCCGCACTGAGATCACTACATGAGTTATTGTCATAAGTGAATATCAAAGTAGTTATGTCTCAATCCTTTGACTTGAGATTGTCATAGTTTCCAACACAAGGACTGTTATGTTTTGACGTAAGCAAACATTGTCTTTAATTGGACAATCATAAAGGTTATAATTGAGCATAATAGAAATTATGTAGAGGATATTGAACAATCAAGATAGAATTTATCTCTCTCTTTGAGAGAGATATCTTCTGGGCCCCTCGATAAGTGAGACTGAGAAATGCATGGTTGTGCTAAAATAAATTGATAGTATGATCAATATCATTTGATTTTATCAGTCTACTTAGAGATCGAGAAATCATAAGTTTAAACATTATAAGTTTGACATTGACCATGACTTTTATTCAAACTAGATATCGTGTGACAAAGGGATTAATACATGTTCTATTTATTAGGTTTTATCGGACTATCGATCCTCATATTAATTGGATAGTCATAATGTCTTGCTAGAGACCACTTATGATTTATGGGTCTTGCGGGACTGGGCCTATTGCCAATTAATGTGAGCCTATTGGGTCACACACAAAATAACGTTGTTGATGTGCTATGTCATATTAATGGGCTAAAAGCCCAAAGCCCATTAATATAATTAATAATAATAAAATATTATTATTATTAATATTAATTATTTATTATTATAAAATAATAATATTTAAAAAGATCTGCAATCTATCTATAACTGTTACATATAAAGGGCTCTATCACAAAAGATATTTAAGTATCTGTAAGATTGTGATAGTTGGTTATGAACACAAATCTATCACATAAGATATTTGAGTATCTGCGAGATCGTGATAGTGGGTTTTGAACACAACTCTTTCACGAAAAGAGTTGTGGGAAAACAAAAAGCTAAAAACGAATAAAAACTGCTTTTATGAAGTGGGAGTAACGATTTTTGAGAATTTGTTTTGAGTTGCAGATCGGGAGCACATATTTTATCCATCTTGAAAGAGCTAGCACTCTAGTAGGATAGAAGACGTTCGTATAGATACCATAGAGGGTGTTCGTTGAAAAAGCAGCACCATCAGTCCGCAATATTATCTTCTCGTCGAGTCTAACAGGTTAGTCTCATATCCTTCTCTTCGAAATAAATGAAGCACATGGATCCCGCGAAGGAAAATAGAGATTTTTTTTTTCGCTGCGTGTTTGGGTTGCAGTAAATCTCTAGGTTTCCTAACAAATACATGTTCTATTTATTAGGTTTTATCACACTATCGATCCTCATATCAGTTGGGTAGTCATAATATCTTGCTAGAGGCCACTTATGATTTATGGGCCTTATGGGACTGGGCCTATTGCCAATTAATATGAGCCTATTGGGTCACACACAAAAGAATGTTGTTGATGTGCTATGTCACATTAATGGGCTAAAAGCCCATTAGTATAATTAATAATAATAAAGATATTATTATTAATATTAATTATTATTATAAGATAATAATATTTAAAAAGATCTGCAGTCAATCTGTAACTATTACAGATAAAAGATTCTTCGGTTTCCTTATCAAAACAAACTATCATGTAAGATACTTGAGTATTTGTGAGATAGTGATAGTTGGTTATGCACACAACTCTTTTACGAAAAAGAAGTGTGGGAAAACTAAAAGACTTAAAAATGTATAAGACTCCTACTATGAATTGTAGGGGTGACGTTTTTTTTTTTTTTTTTTGGAAAAATTGTTTTGAGTTGCAGATTAGAAAAGCACATAGCTTATCCATCTTTGAGAGAGCTAGCATTCTAGAAGGATAAAAGACGTTTGTGTGGATACCATTGAGGGTGTTCGTTGAAAAGGCAGCACCTTGAGTCCGGAATTGTATCTTCCTGTCGAGTCTAACAAGTTAGTCTCATATCATTCTTTTTGAAATAAACGAAGCACTTGGATCCTGGTAGGGAAACAGAGATTTTTAATTTTTTCGCTGCGTGTTTGAGTTGCAGTAATCTCTTGATTTCCTAACATTCTTTAGTTGTTTGAAATTGGCATATATATAAGTTTTGAAGTTTGGTAGTTAGATCCCATTTCCACCAGCTTTGGGATACCTTTGCACTTAGCTTTGTCATTACTAAATTTCTAGGTATTAGATTTCCTTTTTTTACTAAACTCTAATTACTGGCCTCATCATCCTTTTCCTTCTTTTAGTTCAGAAGAGTTGCGAGCTTTAGTTAGCTCTTATCAGCATCCTTATTCTTCCATCTTCCTTAGACTTTTAGATTGACTAGCAAATAATTTGTCATTTCCACATTTAGAGATTTTGTACTAAAATCAGTAGAATTCTATAACCACTAGGGTTATATCTACAAAGTCCTACAATAGATATTAATAGAGCCAAAAGTACATGTCAAGCTTAAAGAGATGGAAAATTTTTTTCTCTAATTAATAAGGTATCATGATTTGATAATGATGTGCAATATACTTCTCTCAATTATTTGTCTCGTCATCCTTTTTCTTTTTTTATTTTAGAGGAGTTTCAAGCTCTAATAATCTAACTGTGCCAATTCCTATCACCATACTAATCCTTCCTTCCTCTTTAGTGCCTTATATTAATATTAATAGATAATCTACAATTTTGACCTTTAGAGATTATAGATTATCTATCAATAAAACTCTCTAACCACCAGGGTTATATCAATAAATTTCTACTAAGTTATAGATACTAGTAGAGCTAAAAGTACATACTAGGCTTGAAAAGGAAAAAAAAAATTATTCTCCAATCACTATGGTATCATGATTTGATAATGATGTGCAATACACCTTTATGATCTTCCTTTTATTTTTCATTTTTAATATATATCATTTCTTCATTTTTGCCCTTATCATATACTATATTCTAAAAGGTACCTCCTAATATGGAATCTTTCAGAGCCAACTTAAGGCACACACCATTAATTAGAACCTTGCACATCTTAGGGATGTAAAATTAGCACTCGTGCTTATATTTTGTCTATTTTTCTGTCCTACTATTCAGTCACATTATTTTCCCCTTAGCAATCACTAATCATACTTGGAGCATTTGCCTGAATTCTCATAGCCCTATGAACTTGACCATATGGATTGAATGCATCAATAAATCACTCGATCAAATTCTTTACTTTTCCTCTAATTCATTAACCTTATGCATCTAAGTTGTTCATCCTAACAAATTCGTGATTGTAGTCTACCTTTTTTCTTCTGCTACACTTATATGGATTGTTAGATCCACAAGGTCTAGGACAAATAGTACTCAACATGCTCATAAGATATTTTCCCTAGGTTTACCTCTAATATATTTCAATAATAGTTCTAAACTTTTCTACTATTTGCACATTCATTTTTTTTTTCTATTTTTTTCTATATAATAGAGCACCATTCACTTTAACAATAACCTTAAACTTTTTCTTTAATTATATCCTTATATCTCTCTTTATCTTATTCATAGCTTTATATCATAATATACTATGTCTCTTATTTTTTATTCTTCATTTTTTAGCTTGATATCAATGTTGAAAAATTTTATCTGTTTATTATATCTACCATGCCATTTATATACTTTACATTACTAAGATGTGATGCCTAACTACTTTAATTGATGCTCCTATTAGTATCCAAATTACCTCTTCTTTTGTAATTGAAAACCTTAACTAACTTTATGCTCATCCCTATGTTCCTTCTGTTTGTAGATACTTCTAGATTGGTATTAAATATACTTCAGTGCTTCCTTCTTATTACTTAAAGGGGATAACGTGCATTGGTTAATATAGGGATAGTAATCCTTATTTGCTTCCTCTTCTTGCTTACCTATAGTCTCTCCTCAAATGCCTTAAAAGGGATGCTTCATAGGAGTTTCTTTCTCTTTTATTTAGCTTGCTTATGGCCCCTAATGGTGACATATAAATATTTGGTAGGGCACTAAGCTATATGTTTTTCATGATATAATGATCTACTATACCTTATAGGAAACTTATGCCTTGAATAAGGCATCTCATGCCTCTATTTTGCTACAAAATTTTGATCTCCTTGGATGCTATTGCATAAGCTATGAATAATATTCATATCTTTCTATCTCTCACAACAAGCATAGCAGTACTTTGTGCATCACAGGTAATTAAGGGTATTATTCCTACTAATCTTTAGGCACATTTTCATTTCTAATGCTAAATCTATTGACATCTCACTTTCTAGAGACCAAATTTTCTCACTAGAATAACTAAGCTATTATTTTTCACCTTTACCATTTCATTTCGATGATCATCATCCCTCTTTAAGAGTTCTTAACTTCATTTACTATATTACTCTAAGCTATTAAGGTGGGAATTTTCCACATCAAAGCCTACTAGGCCTTTTTAGGATGCATGATATTTTATATAATATTCATGTTGTTGGTATTAATAATTTTTACCTTATAATATTAAAAAAAGAAACAATGTATAGGTTATTGTATCTTCTTATAGACTATGGTCTCCAGTGTCTCATCTCTTTATATTACTTTTACTAGAAATATATATAAGCTGGCTATTATATTGTTAATCTATCAATAATGGCATATACCTTAACATTGAGGGTGCTTAAATTAATATAGCACATCCATTTGTCTTTTTACTTCTTACTAGATAGGCTACCACAATATCATGCTCCACTTCAGCATCACAATGAGTATAATTTCTATACAAACCACTATTCCTATTAATTTTTAATTTTAAACTTGGTTTTGCATGCATTTCAAGTTAGATTAAAGTTTGAAGGTCTATATAACTTATCATATACTTTGAAGGAATTTTGGCTAGCAAATGCTCATTATTTTGTATGATTATTGAATCAATTGTGGTGATTGAAATTGCCTCCAAATCACATATCTAGTGCTTTTATTTGTCCTTAATTTTTAAATGTATCATCAAAACTTAAAAGTAAAAAGGGATATATTCTGGTAACTCTATCTTGGTTTTACAATTATGGACACATATTTACTTATCAAACTTAGACTCAACCTCTAAGCATATTGTACTTATAATCTAATTTAAACTTAAAATTTATATAGAATTAGTACTAATAATAAGCGTATCAAATTACCTTGCCAAAAATAAAAAATATATGTAGCCAAAATTTAGTGATGCCATTTTAAAACTCTTATTCTTTCACACAATTGAACCATACCTTTCATTTTTCTTTTACATTGCTTTTATTTTCTTTGCTAGCATATAGGTTTGATAATATAAATGAAATACTTCGGTACCAACTTGGTAACGACTCAAATCTGAGAACATTATATATGCTAGGGAAACCTAACACATGGATACAATACCATATACAGCCAATAGAATTCATAAAATGCTTTGGTTAATATAAAATAATACATTTTAACATTCAAAAATATGAAATATTTTATATTGTCAAAGTTAAATATTGGAAAATAAATCTATTAAAATATACAAAAACAGTAAATATAATAGGCAACAAATATTTAGAACTCAAATATGTAAAATCTACTTTCATCTTCTACTCTTATCACTAAAGTGACAAACAAAAGAAGGAGAGTAAGCTTGCGGCTTAGAGAGTGAAAGCCCACTTTAAGGAAGAAAATATATTATATTTATTATATTATTTAGCTATGTAGATGCAACATACACATGATAGTACAAGAAAATCACAACAATAATCATGTCACTAATAATTGCTTATATCATAATATACATCCAAAATATCTAGCCCACTGTGGGACCTTTTTAGGACTTCCTCTCAATTATTGTAGATTTCTAATTTTGATACCTATGTGATAGCGGTTGTCGAACCAGTAAAAAATAACCTATTAATAATCAACAATTAAAAATTATAGATAGTGGTAATAGGGTCGAATCTACAGGAATTTGATACTAAGGACTTTCCTAACAATGACTTGGACAAATTAATAATAAAAGTAAAATAAAAGGGGTGGTGTTTGATGATGATGAACTAAGATTAAAACTAAAGTAGTATAAGAAAACAATGAGTAAAAGATGAGTAAATCAATGATAAAAAAAACTCTAGTTGAAGCATAGGATACATTTCAGTTTGGAAATTGATCATTGAAACCGTGATTCTTCTATTTGTTTTAATAAATTAGTTTAGTTTGTGGAAGACGCTCCACACAACCAAATTTCTCCTTAGGTTTAGTTTGATTAGAAAACGTTCGCTAATCAAACACTAGTTAACAAGTTGACAAGGAATGTCATTGGGGGTTTTTAAATACGATTAATTTAATTTATAAAATATATTAAGTATGCGACCGATGTGAGAGTTCCATATGGTAGCAATGGTCAGTGTCAAATAGCGGTGACATGGCAAGGAAGGTGATGTTGCAGAGATTAGATTGATGATGTGGTTGGAATGGAGCTTGTAACGACCCCAAAAAGGACCGTCACCGGCGCTAGGATTCAGGTCGGCTTAAGGCCGCCAGAACCCGTAGCAAGCCTGCTATACTCTCTGTGTACCTGTAAACCTCATACATGATCATACATTATATGTGAAAATAAAACTCTTTGCTGAACCAAGGCTTAACCTGTGCATGCACTATCTCTGTACTCTGTACTCATGTACTCTGTACTCTGTATCCCTGACTAGAGCTTGCTCTAGATGGGTTAACTCATACCTGTTAAGCCTGGTTTTCACATACGGGAAAA
Source organism: Manihot esculenta (assembly GCF_001659605.2). Lineage (NCBI taxonomy): Eukaryota > Viridiplantae > Streptophyta > Magnoliopsida > Malpighiales > Euphorbiaceae > Manihot > Manihot esculenta. The sequence goes on from NC_035163.2 coordinate 8,261,221, forward strand.
CATATATACATATACAGATCATGTACAACACATACATCACTAGGTCTAGGTCAAGTAACAAGTAACAACTATTACATCTCTTTAATATTACATGTCCACTCTAAGCTATTACAGATCTCTTTACTTTTTCCTGTACTCTGCTGGACTGTCCCTGTACACTGTACACTGAACCTGCAAAACTGGGGTTAAGGGAGTGGGATGAGCTCTATAGCCCAGTGAGTAGAACAGTAAAACATCTCGGTAAAATATGATCTTATGGAATGCACCATATCACAGACAAGCCACATCAAGAGTAAACCTGTCACCACATAGTCCCAGTAACTCTGTGCCAGGGCGTAGAATCGAGCACCTGGTCTTCCTGTCATATATGTATATGTGTATATAACACCTGTGAACTTACCATTGCCAGGGCGTAGTCAAAGGCTCCTGGACTTTACTATACCTGCCAGGGCGTAGTCAAAGGCTCCTGGTCTTTGCTATCCGTGCCAGGGCGTAGTCAAAGGCTCCTGGTCTTCCTGTCTGTGACTATTGGATCATTCAGCATTTACTCACATCATCAAATAACAATGCAATGCAACATATTCGTGGATACTAATGCAATCAACCTATGGCATAAACATGATGCATGGGATATGCTAAAAGCAATTTGTGATTCAATTAAAAGTTATAAGTTTAGTTCCACTCACCTCTGGCTATCTGGACTGACTGACTCTGCAGGCTCACCTCTGGAGCAGTACTCACTGCTGCTCTCTCTGGTTCCTCTGGTCTGTACCTATACAGATGGACTCAAATGAGGGACCAAACTAACTTAGAATAACTCTCTAAAACTCCCCAAGAATCCCCTTAAACTCACTCAACACTCCATGCAAGGCATGCAAAAGAAAGCTGGACAGGACACTTTCGGCGGCAGGTTCGGCGGCCGAATGTCCTCTCCAGAGACGAAACTCAAGCACTTTCGGCGGCACCTTCGGCGGCCGAATCCCCCAAACAGAGCCGAACATGCACAACTCGCGGGGGCAAGCTGTGGCAGCTTAAGCTACCATGCAAGAGGTTCGGCGGCCGAATGAACTTTCGGCTGCCGAACCTGAGTTCATCCAGAACTCAGTTTCCATGGCAAACCATCTCCTCCTTCCCTTCAATCTCTCTCTACCATGCATATACCAACTCCTCAACACACATATACATAAGTATATGATCACCGGGGTCCAAAATTATCTAATAACCCCAAACAACAAAACAAACATAACACATAAACATGTATACATGCATAACTCATCAAAACTATCATTACGCACCTACACATGCATCTCCTTCCACAAATCCCCCTAAAACCTTCAGCAAACATATTCAAGAACATCACTTACCTCCTGTAGCAAGAAGCTACACACTCTGAACAAGGGAAACGGATCAACTCCTCTCACACTCTCAAACTCTCTCAACCTCACTTTTTGCTTCACACCCTTCAAAACTTGGTGAATGAGCTAACTCCTGCATGAGCTGCTCAAAACACTTGCAGATGAGTCATAGAAGACGTGGCTAATTCATGGCAAGAATCTGAGGCCAACATCTGTCAAAAACCATGACTCAGCTGGCTGGCCAACTCATCGTCGGCTGCCCAATCACATGCAAGACCATGCAACGTTCGGGGGCCAAACTTGAAAGCCGAACATGGAGCCCTTTCGGCGGCCGAACTTACCTTCGGCGGCCGAACTTGCTCAACTGCCTTAGGTCAAGTTCAACTCAAAACTCTAAAACTGTAAACCATAAACACCTCATAACACTAAGAAAACATAATTCCTACCCTTAGATAGAGTCCCAACACCCTGAATTCCACCAAACAACAGGAATTCCGGTGCCGGATTCTAGCCGGGTATTACATTCTCCCCTCCTTAAGAACATTCGTCCTCGAATGTTCCTAAAACATACAAAAACAGAACACAAGGAGGAAACTAACCTCAAAACAAATATGGATACTGCTGGAGTATAGACTCCCGCGTCTCCCAGGTGCACTCTTCTAGATTATGGTGGTTCCATAACACTTTCACCATCGGAATCTCCTTGTTCCTTAGCTGTCTGATCTGCGTGTCCAGAATCCGCACTGGCTGCTCTATATAGGTGAGATCTGGATGAATCTCCACCTCAGGCTCACTCAGAACCTGATTCGGATCTGACACAAACTGTCGTAGCATAGAAACATGAAATACCGGGTGAATTCTCTCCATAGAAACAGGTAAATCCAGCTTATACGACACATTTCCGATCCTCTGCAACACCTCAAAGGGTCCAATGTACCGTGGAGCCAATTTACCTTTCTTCCCAAAACGAACCACTCCTTTTATTGGAGACACTTTCAGCAATACCCAATTACCCTCCTGAAATTCTAACTGCTTTCTGCGAACATCTGCATAACTTTTCTGTCTACTCTGAGCTGTTCTGATTCTCTCTCTGATCATGGGCACCATTCTACTGGTAATGTCTACTAACTCTGGCCCTGCAAGAGCCTTCTCTCCTACCTCTTCCCAGCAAACAGGAGATCTGCACTTCCTCCCATACAATGCTTCATAAGGAGCCATCCCAATGCTAGCATGATGACTGTTATTGTAGGCAAACTCCACCAAAGGTAGATGCTGCCTCCAAGAACCGCCAAAGTCTAACACACAAAGGCGAAGCATATCCTCTATGGTCTGGATGGTCCTTTCTGACTGTCCATCAGTCTGTGGGTGGAAAGCAGTACTAAAATCCAATCTCGTGCCCATCGCACTTTGCAGACTCCGCCAAAAGCGGGAAGTAAACTGAGGTCCTCTGTCTGAAACTATAGACACTGGAACTCCATGTAATCTCACTATCTCATCCAGATAGACCTGTGCCAACTTATCCACAGAATAGTTACTCCGTACTGGAAGAAAATGAGCAGATTTTGTGAGTCTGTCCACAATCACCCATATCGAGTCTATCCTGTTGGATGCTACTGGTAACCCCACTACAAAATCCATGGCTATGTTCTCCCATTTCCACTCTGGAATTGGTAATGGGTTAAGCATTCCGGCTAGTTTCTGATGCTCTAATTTCACCCTCTGACAAACCTCACAGGCTGTCACAAACTGTGCCACTTCCTTCTTCATGGCTGGCCACCAATAGACCCTTTTCAGATCCTGATACATCTTGGTGGCTCCTGGGTGAACACTATACCTCGCATTATGAGCTTCCCTCATAATGTCTTCCTTCACACTGCCCCTATCTGGTACACAAAGTCGACTCCCATAGCGAAGGATCCCTTTGCTATCAAATCTGAACTCTGCACTATTGCCTGACTGAACAGTCCTGGCAATTTTCATCAACTCAGGGTCCTCGTGCTGTCTCTGAGCTATCTGCTCCAGAAACACAGGTGTCACTCTCATCTGTGCTATCAATGCACCTGTACCAGACAACTCTAACTGTAATCCCTCGTCAAAGAGCTTATAAAGCTCCATCACAACCGGTCTCCGCTCTGCTGCTATATGGGATAAACTGCCTAGTGACTTCCGGCTTAGGGCGTCTGCGACAACATTCGCCTTACCCGGATGATACTGGATCTTACAATCATAATCACTGAGCAATTCGACCCACCTTCTCTGCCGCAAATTCAGCTCTCTCTGACTTAAGATGTACTGTAAACTCTTGTGATCAGTGAAGATCTCGCATTTAACCCCGTAGAGGTAATGCCGCCACATCTTAAGTGCAAAGATAACTGCTGCCATCTCTAGGTCATGGGTAGGGTAATTCAACTCGTGCTTCTTCAACTGTCTAGAAGCATAAGCTATTACTCTATCACGCTGCATCAATACACAACCCAATCCCACTCGAGATGCATCACAGAACACTGTGAAATCCTCATTACTCACAGGCAGAGCTAACACTGGTGCTGTGGTTAATCTCCTCTTGAGCTCCTCAAAGCTCTCTTCACACTGGTCTGACCAGATAAACTTCTGGTTCTTCTGAGTCAATTTGGTCATAGGAGCTGCTATCTTTGAGAAGTTCTGAACGAACCTCCTGTAGTAACCTGCCAGTCCCAGAAAGCTTTTAATCTCAGTTACTGTCATGGGTCTGGGCCAGTTAGTTACAGCCTCTATCTTCTTGGGGTCTACCTCAATACCCTCTGCTGATACCACATGTCCCAAGAAGGCAATGCTTCGTAACCAAAACTCACACTTCGAGAACTTGGCGTATAATCCCTGCTCTCTCAGTGTCTGCAGAACAATCCTCAGATGCTGGGCATGCTCCTCTGCATCTCTGGAATACACTAAGATATCATCGATAAACACAATGACAAAGTGATCCAGAAACTCACTAAATACTCTGTTCATGAGATCCATAAATGCTGCAGGGGCGTTAGTCAACCCGAACGGCATCACTAAGAACTCATAATGCCCATATCTGGTCCGGAAAGCTGTCTTAGGCACATCTGCCTCTCTGACTCTCAACTGATGATACCCAGATCTCAGATCTATTTTCGAGAAACAACCTGCTCCAGCTAGCTGGTCAAATAGATCATCAATCCGAGGTAAGGGATACCTATTCTTGATAGTGACCTTGTTCAACTGTCTGTAGTCGATACAAAGTCTGAGGGATCCATCCTTCTTTCTGACAAAGAGCACTGGAGCACCCCAAGGTGAGGTACTAGGACGGATGAAACCCTTATCTACCAAGTCCTGTAACTGTTCTTTCAACTCTGTTAACTCAGCTGGCGCCATCCTGTAGGGAGGAATAGAGATAGGTCTAGTACCTGGCAGTAATTCAATTTCAAACCCTATCTCCCTATCAGGTGGTAGTCCTGGCAAATCGTCTGGGAACACATCGAGAAACTCTCGGACTACTGGTACTGTGGCTGGTTCCCTAACCTGACTGTCTAGCTCTCTCACATGAGCTAGAAACCCCTGACAACCCCTCCTAAGCAAACGACGAGCCTGAAGGGCTGAAATCATACCTCTGGGTGTACCTCTCCTGTCTCCTCTGAAGACACACTCTGACCCATCCTGGTCTCTGAGACTCACTAGCTTTTCTCGACAGTCCAACGTAGCACTATATGCAGATAGCCAATCCATCCCTAGAATGACATCAAAATCTGTCAAGTCTAGAACCACAAGGTCAGCTGGAAGGCATCTACCCTCGATAAACACTGGACTGAAACGACAGACTGACACTGCCACTGATGGGTCACATCTAGGTCCACTGACCCAAAGAGGATACTCTAACTCAGAACTGATCAAACCCAATCTCTCTATGGCTCTCGAAGCAATAAAGGAATGAGAAGCACCGGGGTCCATCAAAGCATACACATCTGAACACCCAATGATGAGATTACCTGACACCACTGTGTTCGACGTGTTAGCCTCCTCCTGTGTCACTGTGAAAATCCGTGCTGGGGCTACCGGATTTCCACCTCGGGAACCTGCTGCTGAAATAGAGGCTACCCCTCTCCCTCTACTTCTGCCACTAGTCTGAGGCATGACTGGAGCTGCTGGCCGTACAACTGGCTGTACCACACTGCCTGAACTCATCTGCTGGGATGGTACAAAAGTCATCTGCGGACAATCCCGAGCAATATGCCCTTCCTGTCCACACCGAAAACAAGCTGTAGATCCCAACCGACAAACTCCTCCATGTGGTTTTCCGCATCGTCTGCAGACTGGAGCTGTGCCAGAGCTTGAGCCACTACCTATTCCCAGACCTGACTTGACTTTACTCCAGAACCCTTTCCTTGTTCCTCTCGCTCTATCCCATCTCTTACTGCCTGTAGAACCTGAACTGGGGGCCTTAGAACCCGAAGCCTGTGCCTTTGACTGTTTCTGAATATTGGCACTAGCTTCCATTTTCCTGGCTGCGTCTATAATAGAGTGAAAACTCTCCTTTTCTGCTGGAAGGATCAAAGAAGAATACCTGGGATGAAGTCTCATGGTATATCTTCTCGCCTTCTTCTGATCAGTATCATAGGCTTGACCCACGTACTGAAGCAAATCCAGGAACTTATCTGTGAACTCATCAACAGTCATCTCATCTGTTTGTCTCAACTGTTCAAACTCAATTATCTTCATCTCCCTCGAACTGTCAGGAAAAGCCCACCCTGCAAACTCATTAGCGAACTCTCCCCATGACATGCTGTCCATTCTAGGCTCCACATAATGCTTAAACCATTCTCTGGCTTTCCTGCATTTTATTGTGAAACCTGCCATCTCAATGGCTCTCCTATCATCTGCTCCCAATTCACTGGTGATCATCCTAACTGCTCTGAGGTAATCAAATGGATCATCTCCCGTATTGTATTTAGGAGCATCCAATTTCAAGTACTCCGTCATTTGGACTTTACCTCCAGATGAGCTAGGTTCATGTCTATCAACAACAGGGGCTACTGGTTTTGGTGGTAGTACTGATTCATTTGGCTCTAGGTGTGCTGCACGTGGATGTATAGGGGAAGATGGATACATAGGATCTGGTGGATATGATGGGTAATAATGAGGATATGGCATATATGGCATGTATGTAGGATATGGGTCAAAACGAGAGTATTCCGACATACCCTCCATTGGATACTCTGGATCCTGAAAAACAGCGGGATAATCAAATCCTGAGGCCTGAACACCTCCCAAAGATTCTCCCATACCTTCATCCATAGACGGATCAATCTCCATAGCCTCCCTCTCTTCCTCTGATCTACCTCCCCTAACTATTCCTCTTCTGCTCTCGTCTACAGACCTTCTAGGGTCTATCGACGTACCTTCCCTGCTAGATCTCTGAGACCTTGCCCTTGGCAATGCAGGAGGACGAGCAGCTGGTCTCTCATTCTCTGATGGGACTCCAGTCAATCGAGCTGATCGACGAGTTCCTCGCATCTTTACGCTGGAAACACAACATATAACATATCACTTTAGCACATTAAGATCACATAGCAATCATACACATACAATACTCATGGCATATCATAGCAGATAGGACTCAAGACCCTATCCTAGTGGACATGATTTCCTATTGTGCTTGACCACTTCTACCCTGTCTGAGCCCAACACTGTCTCTATAGGTCCGATCATGTGAACCTAGGGCTCTGATACCAATCTGTAACGACCCCAAAATGGACCGTCACCGGCGCTAGGATTCAGGTCGGCTTAAGGCCGCCAGAACCCGTAGCAAGCCTGCTATACTCTCTGTGTACCTGTAAATCTCATACATGATCATACATTATATGTGAAAATAAAACTCTTTGCTGAACCAAGGCTTAACCTGTGCATGCACTATCTCTGTACTCTGTACGCTGTACTCATGTACTCTGTACTCTGTATCCCTGACTAGAGCTTGCTCTAGATGGGTAACTCATACCTGTTAAGCCTGGTTTTCACATACAGGAACATATATACATATACAGATCATGTACAACACATACATCACTAGGTCAAGCAACAACTATTACATCTCTTAAATATTACATGTCCACTCTAAGCTATTACAGATCTCTTTTCTTTTCCTGTACTCTGCTGGACTGTCCCTGTACACTGTACACTGAACCTGCAAAACTGGGGTTAAGGGAGTGGGATGAGCTCTATAGCCCAGTGAGTAGAACAGTAAAACATCTCGGTAAAATATGATCTTATGGAATGCACCATATCACAGACAAGCCACATCAAGAGTAAACCTGTCACCACATAGTCCCAGTAACTCTGTGCCAGGGCGTAGAATCGAGCACCTGGTCTTCCTGTCATATATGTATATGTGTATATAACACCTGTGAACTTACCATTGCCAGGGCGTAGTCAAAGGCTCCTGGACTTTACTATACCTGCCAGGGCGTAGTCAAAGGCTCCTGGTCTTTGCTATCCGTGCCAGGGCGTAGTCAAAGGCTCCTGGTCTTCCTGTCTGTGACTATTGGATCATTCAGCATTTACTCACATCATCAAATAACAATGCAATGCAACATATTCGTGAATACTAATGCAATCAACCTATGGCATAAACATGATGCATGGGATATGCTAAAAGCAATTTGTGATTCAATTAAAAGTTATAAGTTTAGTTCCACTCACCTCTGGCTATCTGGACTGACTGACTCTGCAGGCTCACCTCTGGAGCAGTACTCACTGCTGCTCTCTCTGGTTCCTCTGGTCTGTACCTACACATAAAGACATAACTGAGGGACCAAACTAGCTTATGACTAACTCTATTTAAACTCCCCAAGAATCCCCTAACACTCTCTCTAAAAGTCATGCAAAACATGCAAAAGAAAGCTGGACAGAACACTTTCGGCGGCAGGTTCGGCGGCCGAATGTCCTCTCCAGAGACGAAACTCAAGCACCTTCGGCGGCACCTTCGGCGGCCGAATCCCCCAAACAGAGCCGAACATGCAAAAACACTCGGGGGCAAGCTGTGGTAACTAAGCCACCATGCAGGAGGTTCGGCGGCCGAATGAACTTTCGGCTGCTGAACCTGAGTTCATCCAGAACTCAGTTTCAATGGCAAACCATCTCCTCCTTCCCTTCACGCTCTCTCTACCATGCATATACCAACTCCTCAACACACATATACATAAGTATATGATCACAGGGGTCCAAAACTATCTAATAACCCCAAACAACAAAACAAACATAACACATAAGCATATATACATGCATAACTCATCAAAAACACTACTTCTCACTTAACCATGCATCTCTCTCCCTTAACTTCCATAAAACCTACACAAAACACATAAAACCATGGTCAAAAGCATCACTTACCTCCTGTAGCAAGAAGCGAAACACTCTGACCAAGGGAAAACGGATCACCTCTTCTCAAACTCGCAAACTCTCTCTCAAACTCACTTTTTGCTTCAAACCCTTCAAAACGTGGTAAATGAGCAAACTCCTGCCTGAGCTGCTCAAAACACTTGCAGATGAGTCATAGAAGACGTGGCTAATTCATGGCAAGAATCTGAAGCCAACATCTGTCAAAATACATGACTCAGCTCACTAGCCAACTCAGCTTCGGCTGCCCCATCACATGCACACGCATGCAACCTTCGGGGGCCGAACTTCCCTTCGGAAGCCAAACACTTTCGGCGGCCGAACTTACTTTCGGCGGCCGAACTTGGCTCAACTGCCTTAGGTCATTGCACCTCAAAACTCAAAACTAAAGAACTGTAAAACCATAAAACACCTCATAACACATAGAAACCATAACTCCTACCCTTATATAGAATCCCAACACCCCGGAGTCCACCAAACAACAGGAATTCCGGTGCCGGATTCTAGCCGGGTATTACAGAGCTATATTGTGATTGGTTAGAACCTACAAGGAAGAAAATGTGAGGAGTTGGTGGATGCTCACGGTAGCCAATCTGATGCTCAAGTCAATAAACTGAGGATAGAAAGAATGCAATAAATTGCTTAGAGCTTAAGTACTGTTAGAATATATCGTATCTTTGCCTCTATAATTTTTCCCCTTTTCTACTGTAAGAAGGTGGAGATAAATATAGTATTTTCCAATTATATAATAGTGATGTGGCCGACTGCTTAATAAAAGATATCGCCAGCTAATAATTTGAAAATCTCGTGATTACGGGTGTAATGGAAATATACTAGATTGTGCCTGTTAATGGTAACTTCGTGCAGAGACTCGCCTTATCGAGGGAAGGGCGAGTCTTGATGATGCACCAGGTGTTATGGTGTTCAGATCTTCCTTCCCCCAGACTGGACTACATTTTCCACTTATCATATCCTTGCCACGTGGATCTATCTTGTGGTGACAATTCATGGCTTACTTTGGGCGGTTCTTATGTAATATTAGAGGTCTCCCGCTGGTCTTTGATTCTTCAGATTCAAAAGTGACATTTTTTCTTTTTTATTACATGGCACGATTTGAATGGCCTTTGCTACTTGTGTCATTTGGCCTATCCTTGTTCATAATGGTCGCTTTATTTTTTGAGCCACAATTAAAGATGTGTCAGCTATGCCACTGTTATAAGAACCATTCCTTCTCTTCTTTTGGTTCATGACTGGAGGTTGTGGGGGACATGAATTGGGTTTTAATCAATTTGCCCATGATTACTATCTCTTTGTTAAACATACTGATGCTTATTTCTTAGCTCTTTTGATATATGTGGATGACATTATTCTCACTGGTACCTTCATCACTGCTATGACTGAAATTAAACATGCTTTGCATTCAAAATTTACTATTAATGACTTGGGATTTCTTAAGTATTTCCTTGGTCTTAAAGTGGCTAGGTCCTTCATTGCTACCATATTAAGCCAAAGTAAATTCATTTCTAATATTCTGAAGAATGATGGTATGCAGTCATGCAAACGAGCCTTCTTCCTTTTGCCCAAAGGCTTGCATCTTTATTTGGATGTTGGAGATATTCTCCCTGAATCTCATGCTTACAGACAATTGATTGGGAGATTACTTTATATTAATTTAACCAAACCTAACCTTAGTTATGCTATTCAACATTTGAGCCAATTCATGGATCAATCCAGAAAAGCCTCATTGGGAGGCTGTTATGCATGTCCTTCGATATCTGAAAGGCACTATAAACCAAGGCTTATGTTTTTCTGTCACTACAACAATGCCTCTCATAGCATACTGTGACTCTAATTAGGCTTCTTGCACTTTTTTTAGAAAATCCCTTACTGGATTTTGTATATCTTTGGTTCTTCCTTGGTTTCCTTGAAGACAAGAAACAACCCACTATGTCCAAATCTTCTGCTAAGGCAGATTATCGAGCAATGGCTAGTACTGTCTGTAAATTACTCTAGATTTCTTATATTCTTCGAGACTTGCAGGAACCTATTTAATTACCAGTCACTCTTTATTGTGACAATAAAGCTGCCATGCACATTGCTGCTAATTTGGTTTTTCACAAATGTACAAAACATTTTGCAATTGATAGCCACATAGTTCGTGAACAACTTCAACGAGATTTCATTGGTCCCTCTTATATCTCCACCACCGCTCAGTTTGCAGACTTGCTCACAAAGCCACTATCTTCATACCAACATCAGCACTTATGTTTCAAGTTGCCGCTAGTCTCCCTCTCAGTTTCAACTTGCAGGGGACATTTAGAGATAAATACTATGTAGTGTTGTATATTTTGTTATCTTAAGACATGAGCATATTTGTTGTATTTTATAAGAGTAAGGACTATTTTTTTATTTTTCTTTCTCACGTGTTTCTCAACATATGTATTTAAGGACTATACAAATCCTCTTAGCTGTTATACACAATAAAGTTATATAATTAGAAAGTTAATACAAAATTATCTAAGTTAATTATTAAATCAATCATACTAGAAAAATACTAATGTCTAGATTAATATCGTAGAAAATGTCTAAATTAAGGATTAAATGAAGACTTGGTACTTTTATGAGCATTCGTGATTGTAGCATCTTATAGATAATTAAATAAATCAAAAGAAAATTCTAGAATGAAAAGGTCGGCATGCATGCGCCTAAATATAAAGGAAACAATGATGATTAATAATGGATTCACATGATAGAATCTAATTGATAGATCAATCAATGAACATCTAGAATTGAAGAAAATAAAAACCCTAATTAATTAGTAATAGCAGCCGTAGTGGTGCTTCTAGGTAGACCTACTCTGTTAACTTTCATTTAGATTCATATTTTTTTTAAGGTTAAATATTCTCACAATCTCGATGTGCACACCTCAGCTGAAAAGATTGCGGCAAAAGATGTTTGATATGATTGTTAATATTTAAATCATATAGTAATTATAAAGCATGTATAACTTTTCTCATAACCACTGTCATGATTAATTAATATTTAACTAGGCCGACAAAGTAGATATATTCTTTTATTTTATTTATACATTTTGCATTATTAAATGTGAATTAAGAAATAAAAATAATAACATTGCTGAGGAATAAGGTGAAGGGAAATTTAATTTGGTTATGATTTTGAACTATCAAAATATTTTAATTTTACAAAGAAACCGAGTGACATTGAATTTAGAGACCGAAAAGTGCTTTCATAAAAAAATATTATTTTAAATATTATTAAAAAAACAGTTTAAGAAAAATTGTTTTATTGTTTTAATATTTTTATAATTAATTAAATTAAGTTAAAAATAATTTTAAATTATTTTTTTAAAAAAATTATTTTTTAATTTTTAAATATAATATAATTAACAGACAAATTAAATTGTTTTGTTGTTTTAATATTTTTATAACTAATTAAATTAAGTTGAAAATAGTTTTAAATTATTTTTTTAAAATTATTTTTTAATTTTTAAAATATAGTATAATTAACGAATTTGTCTCTCTATTTTTAAAACCCAAAACTTTAGTTTTAGGATTTAATTTTATCAGAATTAGAGATCCCTACATCTAATAATTCTATTAAATCAATTATTTTAGCTTGATCAAAGAAAAGAGATTAAAAAATAAGTTCAAAAATATCCTTATCAATGATAAAAATTATCATTCACATACTAATTTATCTTTTCTTTCTAGATTCATTAAAAAATACTGTCTTCCTTTTCTTCCCACTAGAAAATCTATTATAAATCCTTTAATCTTCTCTTTTCTTCTTATTTCTTTCTTTCCACAATCCATTCAGCCCATAAATTTCAGATCTCAAAAATCCATTTAACCCAAAAGTGATTGAGGATGAAATGGTTAGGAGAAGAATCGAGCAACGAGCATTAAGGGGCAATGGCGAGTGATAAGCGTCAAGGGGCTGAAAAGCAAGATCAGTGACCTAGGCAAACCAATCCTTCTCCAAGAAGAATTGTGCTATGTCCCTCGATCCATATAGAGCAAAGAGCTGCCTAGTGATGTTAGAAAACTCAGAGATTACTGCAACCCAAATCTACGCAGCGAAAAAATAAAATCTATGTTTCTCCTTCCAGGATCCGAGTGCTTCGTTTATTTCAAAAGAAATGATAAGAGACTAACCTTTAGAACTTGACGATAAGAGACAGTTTCGGACTAATGATACTGCTTTTGAAATAAAAACCCTCAATGGTATCCACACAAACTTTTCCGTCTAGAGTGCTAGCTCTCTCAACGGATGGATAAGCTATGTGCTTCTCAATCTACAACCCAGAAAAACTATTACTCCCAAAAACCTTACTCCCGCGTTGAACGAAGGTCTTTTATTCGTTTTTCAGTCTTTTTATTTTTCCACACTTCTTTTCGTAAAAGAGTTGTGTTCATAACCAACTATCACAATCTTGCAGATACTCAAATATCTACATGATTAGTCCATTTTGAAAATGAAAATCGAAAAATTCTTTATCTGTAATAGTTACAGATAGACTGTAGATCTTTTAAATATTATTATCTTATAATAATAAATAATTAATATTAATAATAACAATATTTTTATTATTATTAATTATACTAATGGATTTTTAGCCCATTAATATGACATAACACATTAACGACGTTCTTTTGTGTGTAACCCAACAGGCTCACATTAATTAGCAATAGACTCAGTCCCACAAAGCCTATAAATCATAAGCGGCCTCTAACAAGACATTATGACTATCCAATTAATATGAGGATCGATAGTTCGATAAAGCCTTATAAATAGAACATGTATTAATACCTTTGTCACATGATATCTAGTTTGAACATAAGTCGTGGTCAATGTCAAACTTATAATGTTCAAACTTATGATTTTTCGATTTCTAAGTAGACTGATAAAACCAAATGATATTGATTACGCTATCAATTCATTTGAGTATGGCCATGCATTTCTCAGTCTCACTTATTGAGGAGCCCAAGAGATATCTCTCTCAAAGAGATGGACAAATTCTATATTAATTGTTTAATATCCTCTATATAATTTCTATTATGCTCAATCATAACCTTTATAATTATCCGATTAAAGGTAATGTTTGGTTATGTTAAAACATAATAGTCCTTGTATTGGAAATTATGACAATCTCAAGTTAAATGATTAAAACATAACTAGTTTGAAATTTACTTATGACAATAACTCATGTAGTGATCTCAATGTAGTACTATCCAATATTTTGTTCTCTAACAAGTATCTATAATTATTGAATTATATCAACATATACATAATCATCTCATGATTATCAATCAATAATCATACTAGCTATATTTTATTATTATCACCTTAATAATAAGTAATCAGGAATGTTAATCATTATTATGTAATATGCAAACAAATAATAATGATAATAAAATCTTTTTTTATTAATAACTAAAATAACATACAAAAAGATCCAAGATAATAGTTTAGAGCAAATACACTAGCAGATGATCCTTAGGTTGCAGCACGCTCGACCGTTAACTCCTCGCACTGTTGCCGCTATTTCTAAGATCGACCGACGCCTCATCTACACAGGTACTTAGGTAGTGTAGTGTCAGTCGCACATTCAACATAGCATTCGGACTCATGTGCCTTCCAGAACCAAGGGTCTTCGAACCTGTTGCGTACAATTAAAGATCATCATCTTGAGTCAAGTTGAGCAGATGTGAGCCAAGTTGCACCGACTCATGGGCATCTGCATTGATTGCTGAGCTTGATCAATTTAAGAATGAAAAAAGTGTTAACAGAAGTTTCTCATCCTCAATAATTGAAATAGATCTCATGGATGATTTTCTTGAAATAGAACGACTGGCTGCTTTGCCAAGAATTGAAAAAGATTATCATCCTGAACCAAAAGCTATTGCAGAAAAATCCATTGATGTAGAAAGCTCATTAAGAGCTGAACTTGAAAATATGGTTCATCGAACAACTAAGTTAGAGAACTTCTCTCGTTTAAGAACTTCTCCGACAAAAGTGCTGGATTTTTCTTGTTGAAAAATTTTTTGCAATATCATTGGAAATGGGTTAATTTTAATTATTGAAATTTTATTTATCTGTGAAGATTGAGTTTGAATCTGAATTTTTGTTTGAACTTGAAATCATTTTTCTTGAATTTTGATTGCTTTCATTTGTTGATTCTTGCAATTAGGGGTGAGCAGTATTCGGTTCAAACCGAAAAAACCGACCGAACCGAACCGATTTAAAAATTTGATTCGGTTTTTTATATATTTCGGTTTGGTTCGGTTTTTAATTTTAAAAATTTCGGTGATTTCGGTTCGGTTCGGTTTTGATCAGAAAAAAACCGAAAAAACCGAACCGAATTGATTAGTAATAATAATATGTTTTTTCAATAATATAGAGAAATTAAATCATATTAAAATTAAAATATTTTAATTAAATTTTAAAATACTAAAAATAAAGTGTAAAAAATAAAAAAATTATTAAAAATCGAAACCGATCTGAATCGAACCGAATCAGACCGGTTCGGTTCGATTCGGTTTCTGACCAAAATCGATTCGGTTCGGTTTTTATAAACACTAAAATTTCGGTTTTCGGTTTATTCGGTTCAGTTCGGTTTTGAACCGAACCGACCGAATGCTCACCCCTACTTGCAATATAACTGCAAATGGGTTGATTTTTTGAGAGAGAAGAGCCTTTGAGTTTGATGAAATTAAATTTCAGAAATTAAAACATTAGATTCTAAAAAAGTAATTCGGTTATTTGTTTCATCACTAACGGCATTATTGATAGAGGGACTCTAATTTTGACAAAATAAAACTTAAGAGACTAAAATGTTGGGTTTTAAAAGTAGGAGAACAAATCCGTTAATTATCCTATACTTCTCAAATAAAAAAAAATTTTTAAATAATATTTTTAAAAAATTGCTTTTTTTTTCTAATAGCAATTTTAACAGTAATGTGAAGTAGGCCCTAATTGTTAATGTTGTAAAAACTAAAAGGATTTTGTTAAACTACTTATTAAAAAATTGTTTGCATGGAGCAATGAGATAAAATAGATTTATTTATATTTTATTATGTAATTATAATAAATGACTTGCAATTACAAATTAAAGGAAAAGCAAAATGCATTATGATAACAATTAAAACTTAATTTCAAACTATTAGAATTGGCTATCTATATTTTTCCTATTGCATATCACACTCATATATTAGGACACTTCATATTTTATTTTTGATAATGACCAAATATTTAATATAAGAATATTAGCCATTGTAAGGATATTCTTTATTATAGATCTATTAAGTATAAAGCTAATTGATTCTTGACGAATATTAGCCACGATCATTTTTAAAATGATTATTTAATGCTCTCTATCCTATTAATTAAAATCTTTCCTTAATTAATTGTTAATATATTATTATACTTTTCAATAAATAAAATGTACAACCTTAAATATAATCATTATAAAAAATGACTATTACTAACACTTAGTCTTGATTTTTTTTAATATATTAATAGTGTCCCTGAGTCTGCGATCTTTCCCCATAATATTATCATGTAATTCGTCAACTTAATACCACGTTAATTTGCAGTACTTTAGATGTGTCGGAATCAAAGTGCTTCTCCTCTACTTGTTAGCGCATTTTGTTTACCATTTAATATGAGCTCAAATTAAAATTTTGATAATTAATATTACATAACATTTAGCTAAATTATGAATTATCACCACAAAATAAGAGTCACGTAATAAGAATCTAACAAGTGGAAAACGCAGTTCCATATGAAGAAAGGGAGAGTCGAACACTTTAACACCCGGTTTGTTATCAAGACTCGCCCTCCCCTGATAGACTAAGTCTTGGCATAGAATTAACGTTACTAGGCACATTCTTATTTCGCCTATGATTGCAGGATCATCAATCTATTAGATGGCAATGTCCCTTATCGAGCAGTCGGCTACATTATTGTTGGATTCTCAAAAAATGTTATATTTATCTCAATATTCTTATAATATACAAGGAGAATGATCGCAAAAGTAAAGGTACACTATCTCTAATACTACTTAAACTCTAAGTAATCAATTGCATTCTATCTACTCTTTAAGATACTGATTTGAGCATCGGAGTGGATGCCGTAGGCACCCACTACCACCTCACACTTCCTCTCTTGTAGGTTCTAGCCAATTACAGCACAGTTCTATTCCGGCTACGTCATTAATCTAATCTTAGCAACATCATTTGGTTTCGTTGTCGGAAAATCCATTGGATTATCTCTAATCATTTGAGTTTATGCTAGGTTTTTGTCCCCTTTTTCTCTCTAAAGAATGAGCTTTTCTTCCCTATTCTTAGAAATGGCCAAAATTGTACATGTCTTTATTGAAGGACCTAACAAGAGTAAAGAAAAAAATAAGCGGATAGTAAAGGATGCCCTATCTGTCCATCAAGAACCATGGACTAGGCAAGAGGTAAGGTTTGGCCTCGCAGACAAGGTGATCATACTCTCCCAAAACGATCCACTAGTCGTTAAGATCCTCCTAAACCGGTATGAGGTAAGGAGGATACTGGTGAATACAAGTAGTTCCATTAACCTTCTTATCTTAAATGTTTTTAACAAGTTAGGCTTGGATAAAAACAGCCTTATCAGAGTCTCCTATCCCTTAGTAGAATTAGAAAATAAAAGCATGGCAGTACTAGGCACCATCAACCTTCTCCTGATACTCAGGTATGAAATGTATAAGTGAGAGTTATATGTGGAGTTCGCAGTGGTGGACATCCCATTTGCATACAATGTGATACTCAGTCATCCGGTCCTAAACCGCCACGGTATCGTCAACCAAAGAAGACTATAGATACCTTGCAAAAAGCCTCAAAAAGGCAACCATGCCCATTGACTTGCTGGAGAAGCTGGAATCTCACATAAAGCCAAAATCCGCAGATCCGGTAGAGGAGGTCTAAGTAGAGAAGGAGCAAAAGGTGCAGTTTGGTACTGCATTAACTAGGGACACGAAGGTTCGGTTAATAGAGTTGCTGAAGAGCCGAGTGACCACTTTTGCTTGGTCTCCAAAAGATGTAACAGGTGTAGACCCCGGCCTCATCACCCAAAGTTATCCATTGATAAGACCGTCAAACCAGTCGAATAGAAGAAAAGGTAGTTCACACTAGAGAGGTAGCAGGTGATCAAAGAAGAGGTTGATAAGCTTCTAAGTGTAGAGTTAATAAAGGAAGTCCAGTATTCCATATGGCTGGCCAATGCAATCCTGGTAAAGAAAGCTAACGAAAATTAGAGGATGTATGTAGACTTTACTGACCTAAATAAAGCATTTCCGAAAGATTACTACCCATTATCATCCATTGACAGATTAGTGGACTTGACCTTTAGGCATGCAGTGGTCTCCTTCCTTGATGCCATTTCATGATACCACCAAATCATTATGGATACCAAGAATGCAGAAAAGATCGCGTTCATAAGAGATGAAGGAGTTTACTGCTACAAGATAATGCCTTTCAAATTAAAAAATACAGGGGCAACGTATCAAAAGTTGGTGTTAGGAATCTTTAAGGAAATGGTGGGATCAATAGTTGAGGTATATGTGGATGACATGGTAGTGAAGATTCGATCCTTGGAGTACCATTCAGAAGATATCCAAAAAGTTTTTGACATCCTAGACAAGGTGAGTATGAAGTTGATCCCTGAAAGTGTACCTTCGGAGTAAAAGCTAGGAAGTTCCTAGGATATATAATCTTAGAAGGAGATATAGAGGCGAACCCTAAAAAGATCAACACCATCTAAAATATGGAAGCATCCAAAACCATTAATGAGGTACAAAGGCTGAATGGGCATATCACTGCCTTGGATCATTTCATATCATACTCGGCTAGAAGGTGCCTCTCGTCCTTTAAGGCCTTGAAAGGTAAAGGCAAGTTTGAATAGGGAGAAGAGTGTGCAGATGCATTTAAAAGTCTAAAAACCTTTTTATCACCCCCTCTGCTGCTAAGCCCGCCTATTGAAGTGGAAGTTTTGTTTCTATACTTATCCATGGAAAAGGAAACAGTTTGCTTGGTACTTGTTCGTGACTCACAATTAGTTGTTAATCAATGCCAAGGATAATTCAGGATCTAAGAACCGAACCTTATCAAATACATGGAGAAGGTTCGGTCCCTGATGGACAGGATTAAAGATGGACGGGGCAGCTGTGAACTTTGCCAGGTGGCCAAAGGCAACAATGAAGAAGCGAATCTTCTAGCCAAGAATGAACAACACTTGACCCAACCGTTTCAATTCAAGGAATTGCACACTCCAGCAACAGCAGTGGAAAAGTCATTTCCCATAGAAGAAGGGGAATCATGGATGATGCTAGTATACAAATTCTTGACACAAGATAACTTTCTAGCCAATGAATTATCAGCCAAACAGGTAATAAGAAAGTCTTCTAAATACGCACTAATTAATGGATGGTTGTATAAGAGGTCCTTGATACATCCATGGCTACAGTGTGTTACCGAGGAGGAAAGCTAGGAATCTTAAGGGATATCCATGAAGGTGATTGAGGGAGCCACGAAGAAGGCCAAACAATCACTCGAAAAGCATTTAGACAAAGATACTACTAGCCGATGATAATGAAAGATGTAAAACAGCTTTTTCAGAGGCGTCAAAGATGCCAAGTACATGCAAACATCCCAATGACCTTGGGAGAAATGCAAACGGCTATTGGAAGTCCCTAGCCTTTGTTTTAGTGGGAGATAGACATCCTTAACCCGTTCGCTAATGCAACTGGATCAAAAACGTAATCATGGTGGTAGATCATTTCAGTAAGTGGGCAGAGATTGAGGCAATACTGTCCATCAGCACCCAACAAGTGATTTCCTTCATCAGCAAAAATATATTTACTCGATTTGGAATATCAAAGATAGTAATCACCGATAATAGAATTCAATTTGCAAGCTCTAGGTTCAAAAACTTCTGCAAAAAATGGGAAATTGACTTAAGATTCAACTCAACCTATCACCCCTAGACCAATGGTATGACTGAGGTGACTAACAGGACCATTCTACAAGGTCTAAAGAAAAGACCCGACCAAGCCAAGGGCAACTGGCCCGAAGAGTTATCCCACATACTATGAGCATACAGAACCACCCCCAGGACAGCTATGGGAGAAACACCCATTTCTCTTGTATACGAGGGCTGAGATAGTCATTCTCATACAAATCTAAATAGGCAGCTTCAAGACACAATACCTTGAGATATCAGAAAATCCTAAAGAAATGCATTTCAATTTGGACCAAGTAGAATTCCCGCAAGAAATTGCCATAATCAGAATGGCGGTTTATAGAAACAAGATGTCCAGAATGTTTAGCAGTAAGGTTAGGCCATGCGCCTTCAATATAGGGGATCTAGTCCTTAAAAGAACAAATGTAACGGGTGGCAACGCCATGTCTGTTAAGTTGGGTGAAATTTAGAAAGGACCATTCAGGGTCTCTATGGTTATTCGCCCAGGGTCCCAAGCTGGCCAAGTTAAATGGTCAAGTCATTCCCCATTCTTGGAATATCTGTAATCTGAGAAAGTTTTATCAATAACAAATTAATAAGGTATTTTCATGGGTGGTGTTCTTCAGTAACAAGGAACGATGGAATTACCTCCCTCGAAAAGAGACTAAACAAGGCCATAAGGCATTTTTCGCCAGGCCATTCGGGCATTGGTCCCACTAAGTAAGGCCATAAAGCAATTTCACCAGGTCAAGCCATAAGGCAATTTTTACTAGGCTATTCGAGCATTGATCCTACTAAGCAAGGCTATAAGATAATTTTCACCAGGTCAAGCCATAAGGCAATTTTCACCAGGCCATTCGGGCGTTGGTCCCATTAAGCAAGGCCTAAGGCATTTTTTGCCAGTCAGCCAAGAGTTGGTCTCACTAAGCAAGGCCATAAGCCAGTTTTTGCCAGGCCGAGCTATAAGGCAGTTTTCATCAGGTCGGGTCATAAGGCAGTTTTTGTCAGGTCAGACCATAAGACAGTTTTCGCTAGGCCATTCGGGTGTTGGTCCCACTAAACAAGGCCACAAAGCAGCTTTTGCCAAGCGAGGCCACGAGGTAGCTCTTGCCAGACAACAAATTTAGGTGTTGGCCCCATTAATCGAGTTGTCTGTGCCAGACAACCGAAAAAGACAGATATACCAACCCTCAAAAAGACAAAGGATAAAGGCGTCAAACAAAGAACTAGATCGAATGAAAAATCCTTATTAACAAATCCCCCCAAGGCATTTTACGATGGAAGGATAACAGTCTGCCGGGCTACAAGCCTAGGTATTAATTCTATTTTTCAATAAATTTTTTAAAAAATATTTTGTGACTGAACGTGCATTAAAGAAGGCACACTTTAGTCCCCTTCATTCGACAAAAATGGTGGCAACAAAGGAAGCACACAAAAACATACAAAACATATATTTTCATTATAAAATATTACAAGGAGTCAAAAAGGGACTTGAATAAAGTCTCTATTATACCAAAAGTCTCTATTACATTAGAATCCTTAAAATCTACCCCGTCCTATGGAAGGGAGCAGTCTGAAAGGCCATGAGAAGAGCTGTCTCTCCAACTACTTTTCTGGCCTTACCCTCAGAATTAACCTTGCACAATCCAACTCCCCAAGGGTGCGGCGTTGAAAAGTCATTATAGTCGGGCTGGTTGCAGTCCTCAACCAGTGCACAAAGCTAAGCAGTATACTTGCACCTTCATGAAGATCCACCTTCAGCTCCTCTTCGAAGATCATGATAATATCCTCCATACATATTTGGTTACCCTCAAGAACAGAAGAAGAAAGACCTCCACACCTCTCTCCCATGAAAAACTGTTGTGAGCCAAAAAGAAGAAAGTATGGTTTTTATACAGTAAGATAGCCAACAAAGCTTTAAATGCGGCGCAGAAAATAAGGCGACCATAGGCAAGCAAAATGATGCTCACAACCAAGATCATGCCACGTGTCCCAAACTGGAAAAGAACGCGGCCACCTTCTAACCTAAAGAGTCGAGGACCAGCGAGGGGACCTCTGATGTTACATAACATCTACTTAAAGTAAGCTATGGTTGTCACCATAAAACAGGGGCCACGTGGCAAGAATCTGATGAGTGAGAAATGCGGTCCCGTCCGAGGAAAGGGAAATCCAGACACTTTAATACCCGGTTTGCCATCAAGACTCGCTCTCCCCTAATAGGCCGAGACTTGGCACAGAATTACTGTTACCAGGCACATTCTCATTTCGTCTATAATCGCGGGATCACTAACCTATTAGCTGACGATATCCCTTATCGAGCAGTCAGCCATATTATCGCTAGATTCTCTGGAAATGCTATATTTATCTCCATTTTTTTATTTATGGAAAAAGAAAACGACCACAAAGATAAAGGTATGCTATCTCTAATGTTACTCAAACTCTAAATAGTCCGTTACATTCTCTCTACTCTTCAAGATATTGGCTTGAACGTCAGTGTGACTGCTGTGGACACCCACCACCAATTCACGCTTTCTCTCTTTCAAGTTCTAACTAATCACAACACAATTCCATTCTGACCACATCATCAATCTAATTTCAGCAACATCAATAATAAATAAGTTTTTTAATTAGTTTATATGATAACGTTTTATATAGGCATAAAAAAAATAACTTAATTTAAATAATTTAAATATACACCGGTTAAAAATAATTATTATATTTACATTTATTAGAATTATTTATTACAAATATATACTCAAAGTTTCAAATAACTTTTTAAGAATTATTTTCTACAATTATTTGCTTTTATTAATATTTAAAAAAAAATTAACCATACCATAACTTAGGAGTAACTTGAAGAGATAATCCACTTTTCTCCCTTATTTTTGTAATAAAAAATTACACAAGTTAAAGAATAATATTAATAAAAATATTTGAAATTATATTCTAAAATAAATTACTCTTTAAGTCTTAATACTGTTTCGGTCATTAAAAATAATAGTTAATAAAATTTAATAACATAATTAACATGAATGGATTAGTCATCGACTATATTATAGTAATATCTATTTGCTGTTAAAGTAAAACAATTTCACAGGACTTCTGAGAGGTGGATTAGGATAATAGAGTTTCTTTATCCTTTAACCAGTAGAATTGAGTTTGAATTTCAGATATGGAATATATTAATAATTTGAAACAAAGTATGAGTCTATTTGATTTAAATTTAAATTAAGCAAATTATTAGAATTCAAACAATTTCACTGGAAAAAGAAAATAGGGATTTACCGACAAAGGCAGAGTTAGATCAAATGTCAATAAGCATGAAGCACTTAGGCAATAAACTTTGTTTTAAAAATTTATTTGTGTTTCTATCAACTTTAATCACTATAATATCTACGCTAAATTGATAGAAACATAAAATATTATATTAAAATAAAGGTGATTAATATAAAAATATATAATTATTTTGAAAAAGAAATTCCAAAGTGAATAATTAGTGTTAAACTGTAAAAGTCTAAAGTCATTACCTGAGGATAGGATCATAATGAATAATATAGGACGGTCGGGCAGCTCCATTAATAATTAGAAGATTGAAAATTTCATTAATTAAATTAATTACCCTTTATTAATTATCTCCGTTAAGAAAACATCAACCTCTCAACTATAATTTTTCAATTCAAAAAAAGGAAGTGAAAAAGAAGTCAAGGCCTTGCACTGTTCATGAATTTTAATCAATTAAATATTAATTAGAGTGATGATAGCCATAATCAACTTTTTTAAGTGCTTCTGCTCTCTATTGATTGTAGTTAATTATTAATTAAAAAGAAAATATAATAATTATTACTCACTCGTTTTATAATTTTTTTATATAATTTTATAATTATATTTATTTTAAATACATTAAATTTTATTTAAAATTAAAATATTTTAATAATTTTTTAAAAATAAAATAAAATTAAATAGAGTTATAATAATCAATTTTATATGTTATTATAATTTTAATAAAATAAATAATAATTTTAAAATAATAAAAATTATAGTAAGGAGGAAATATTATATAAACACAAAGAGTTTTTAATAATTACTTAAAAAAATGATTATCATTAATATTTTTTATTAATTAATTTTTGAGATAAACTAAAATCAAATATGCTTAACTTGGCATAGGCGGATGAAGAGATCATAACTAATCCGGTAGAGTTCAGTTCGGACTCTTTCCTTTAAATCCTGTTATTAAAAAAAAAATTGCGTGGGATTGAGTTAATTAATTATTATGACCCCTCAATTGATCCGTATAAATATATTTATTATTCTCTTTAAACTATATAAAATTATAAAGAATTAATTACTAAAAAAATCATATTTTTTTATAAACTTTTACAATTACATCATACTAATTTAACCACTAATTAAATTTTAAATTTTAAATTTTATGTTAAATTTACCGTTATTTTTATCTACGACACAAACAAAATTATAACGTCATCTAAAATGCCATCTGAAATGTCATTCAATAAAGTTTAGAATATAATTAATTAAAATTTAAAAATTTAAAATGTAATTATAAATTTTTTAAATGTTAGAGTTTTTTTATTATTTTATCAAAAATTAAAATGATAATATTAAAAAATAATTTCTATTATTATATTTTGTAATTCTATCAATTATTTAAGTATACTAATTTATCTTAATTTAATTTTAAATTATCACACTTACTAAATTATTTTTTCTGAAACCATTCTAATTATTATTATTATTATAGTTTAAAATAAATTATCTGTGATTTTGAAATTTCAGATATTACACAATAATTGCTTAGAGTAGGCCATGAGCTGTCGTCATGAGATAAGGCTACGTGGCAAGAGGCTAGTCAGCCGATACACAGTCCTATCCGTGGAAAGGAAGATCCAGACATTGTGAAACATAGTTCTTCATCAAGACTCGCCCTCTCCTGAAAATGTCGAGTCTTCACATAAAAATATTGTTAGCAGGTACAATTTAGCAGATTTTCATTACGCCTGTAATCATGGGATTCCGGACTAATTAGCTGGCGAGACCCCTTATGAGTTAATCGACCACATCATTGCCAAATTTTTAGAAAATACCATAATTAACTCCATCTCCTTACAATATAAAAGCTAATATGGCAGAGATAAAGGTACGTAATTCTTACACAACTACTCTTGAGTTTTTATCAATTCCTTACATTTGCCCTCTTCTTCAGTTTACTGACTTGAGCGTCAGAATAGCTGCTGTAGGTGCCAACCACCTCACGTTCTCTTTCTTGTAGGTTGACCAATTGTAGCATAGTTTTATTTTAGCCATATCATTTGGTTCCATTGCCGGGAGATCCATTGAATTCTCTCTATTCATTTGGATTAAAACTGGTATCTTATCTCTTTTTCTCTTAAAAAGAAATCTCTCTTTTCTCTATCGAAATGGCCAGCAATTTATGGAATGCTGCTAAGATTGCTACTAATGAGGGTGCTATCATTTTTTTCACACCTGGTAGTGGATAAAACACACTCTCTATGATCAACAAGGCAGATCTCAATAATCTAAATAACAAGCAAATACTCCGATATATTAATGGTCTGTAGGCCACTCTCGAGCAATATAAAATTCGAGAGGAGGCCTCATTTATGGCTTCCAAGACGAGGGAGGAAGCGTCCATCGACACCCCAATGACTCAGACAGAAGCAATCCGAATGCAGTCCAAGAGGAAGGCAAAGCTGGAGGAAGAGGAGTCGTCGGACGAGACTCTAAAGGACGTCAACTGTAAGCTAATACGAGCCATGCAAAGATACTATAAAGAGTGGGAAAGAGGACTATGGCCTAAATGATGCCTCGCCCTTATCAGAAGGGATCCTGACTGAGACTTTTCTTGCCAGGCTCAAACTCGCAAGTATGGAAAGATATGACGAAATAACAGATCCCAAAAGTCACCTAGCCATCTTTAGAACAACTATGCAACTTCAGAATGTCAATGATTTCATATTGTGCCGAGTGTTTCAGTTGATACTCACAGGTTTGGCTCAAAAATGATACTAACATCTGAGTCCAAGTTCAATTCAGAACTTTACACAATTTGCTATATTATTTAAATTCAAGTTTATTACTTGTATACCTCCTAAAAATCTTTCCTCTAACTTGCGAAAGATCCACCAAGAGGAGGGTGAGTCTTTAAGGAGGTTTATCTCACAGTTCAATACAGAAGCAATACAGGTGGAATAATTAAATCATGAGATTGTATGTGAAGCATTAAAAAAAATGAACGCACAATATCAAGTTCATGTATTCTCTAATCAAGAACCTAGCTGCTACATACCAACAGCTAATAAACAAAGCTCAGAAGTATATAAAGATGGATGATAAAGTCCAAGCGTTGAGAGAAGACAACAGGATGAGTCAAAAGTAAAACCAAAAGCCAGAGAGGTGAGAGTACGGATGAAATCTTGGAGATAATAACACTTCCACAAGGCAAGTATCCACTAGACCATAATCTGGGTGTAGTCCCGCTAAACAAAGCATCTTATGCCAGGTCACAAGGTTGGTTTCGCTAGGCCATAATCCGGGTATTAGTCTCGCTAAACAAGGCATATGATACCAGGACACAAGGCAGATTCCGCCAGGCCATAATCTGGGTGTTAGTCCCGCTAAACAAGGCATCTTATGCCAGGCCACAAGGCAGGTTTTGCTAAGCTATAATTCGAGTATTAGTCTTGCCAAACAAGGCATATGGTGTTAGGCCACAAGGCAAGTTCCACCAAGCCATAATTCGGGTGTTAGTCCAACTAAACAAGACATGTGATGCCAGGCCACAAGGTAAGTTTCGCTAGACCATAATCCGGGTGTTAGTCTCGCTAAATAATGCATATGATGCCAGGCCACAAGGCATGTTCCGCCAAGTTATAATCTGGGTGTTAGTCCCACTAAACAAGACATTTAATGCCAGGCCACAAGGCAAGTTTCGCCAAGCCATAATTCGGGTGTTAGTCCCGCTAAACAAGGCATATGATGTCAAGCCACAAGGCGAGTTTCGCCAAGCCATAATCCGAGTGTTAGTCCTACTAAACATGGCATTTGATGCCAGGCCGCAAGGCAAATTTCGTCAGACCATAATTCGGGTGTTAGTCCCGTTAAATAAGGCATCTGATGCCAGGCCACAAAGTAGGTTCCACTAGGCCATAATCCGGATATTAGTCCCGCTAAATAAGGCATATGATACCAGGCTACAAGGCGAGTTCTGCTAAACTATAATTCAGCTGTTAGTTCCACTAAAAAAGGCATCTGATGTCAGGTCACAAGGTAGATTCTGCCAGGCCATAATCCGAGTGTTAGTCTCGCTAAATAAGGCATCTGATGTCGGACCACAAGATGGATTCTACCAAGCCATAATCTGAATGGTAGTCCTACTAATCAAGGCATTCTATGTCAAGCCACAATGCTAATATCTGCTAGGATCAGCGACTTGGTGTTAGTCACATATCCATAAAAAGTTTCTAAGACATTCCATGCCCAGGCCACAAGATGGGTATAAGCGAGCGAGGCCACGTGATTGAGCGTTGGTCTCATTTCACAAAAAGTCTCCAAGGCATTTGTCACTGCTCTTACAATCACTCCCGTAAATCCAAAACTTTTTGCGAAGGAAGAAGACCCTTTGTAGGCGAGCGAGACTTTTTAACGATTGGCGAAGGCGAGACAGGTTGCTAAGCGAGCAAGTGAAGTTTGAAAGGAGGAAAAGTGAAAAAGTGCCTGAAAGATCATCAAGGCTGGTCAAGGGCAAAAAAATGTCTAGAAGCTCGCTAGGGCTAGAGAATGCTCGGAAGCTCGCTAGGGTTGAAAAATGTCCGAAGCTCGCTAGGGTAAAAAATATCCGAAAACTTGTCAAGGTTGAAAAATAGCCGAAAACTCGCTAAGGCATTACTATATTGCTTGGATCAATTTTGGTCAGGTACTGGATAAGATCTTGGACCGGGCTAGTTGGCAGGACGAGTAAGAAGAAAGCAAGGACAATGCATGCTCAGCCCTGGATAGTGCTGACTTAGTTCGATGGACTGAACTGAAGCCACATGGTTCCACGTCGATTTGGGACAGTTGGTGTGATTTACACTCTAGGACCATGACACATTTCACGACTAGGCCCTTAGGAGGGTATCCACCAGACTAACGACTGGATATCAGCCTGATTAATAAAATTTTCAAGTCATTATCATAATCGGGTGTTATGTTCGGTTTATTTTTAATTTATTGCATAGCCACAAGGCGATTGTCATTTATTGGCAGGAGCAGGCAAAGCGATGCGAGTATGGAAGGCCAATCTAAACAAGCCACATACCCCAAATTATGAAGACAATTGTCACCTTCGAATCTAAAAAATCAAAAACCAGCGGGGGACTTCTGATATTATACAATAATCACCCAGAGTAGGCCATGAGCTGTCATCATGAGACAGGGCCATGTGGCAAGAGTTTGGTCAGCCAATACGTAGTCCCACCCATGGAAAGGAAGACCTGAATACCTTAAAACTCGATTCTTCATCAAGACTTGTCCCCTCCTGAAGTGGTCGAGTTTCACATAAAGTTACCGTTAGCAGGCACAATTCAGCAGATCCCATTACGCCTATAATCATAGAATTCCCGACTAATTAGTCGGAGAGATCCCTTATCAATTAGTCGGCCATATTATTATCGAATTTTTAGAAAATATTATAATTAACTATATTTTCTTACAGTATAAAAGTTAATGATGGCAGAAATAAAGGTACATAATTCTTGTACAGCTACTCTTGACTTCTAAACAATTCCTTACATTCGCCTTCTTCTTCAATTTACTGACTAGAGCGTTGGAGTGCTCCATAAGCGCCAACAACTTCATGTTCTTTTTTTTGCAGGTTGACCAATCGCAGTACAATTTCATTTTGAACACATCAAAAATATAGTTATAATTGCATCTATATTAATTTAATTATCCATTAAATCCTATTCTTTCAATATGTTTTTTCTAAATAATATATATATTTTTTAGTTTTAACCATATTGTTAATTATGTAATTCTTTTAACTAAAATAATAATTAGAGTGAATTTAAAAAAATAATTTTAGGGGTAGATTAATTTGAAATTAAATTAAGGTAAATCAGTATATCTAAATCATTGATAAAACTTTTAAAAAATACAATAATAATATAATTTTTTAATATTATAAGTCGTAATTTTGGGCCAAATAGCAAAGGAATATCTTTAACTTTAAAAAATATTTGCAATTGCATCTTGAACTTTTATGTTTTATTAATATTACTCTAAATTTTGTTCACGTGGCAGTATGACATAACGATGATGCGTCAGATGACGCGGCAATTAGTAAAAGTAACGGTAGAGTATATTTAAAATAAAATGTAAAATTTAATGTTTAATTGATAATTAAATTAATATAAAATGTAATATTTAATTTAAGGTGCAATTATAAAAATAATAATTTTTTTATTAACCAAATTATAAATTACTTTTTTGGATGTAGCTCATTTAATAGCTTATTAATTGATCTACCTTATGTATTAAAAAATTATCAATTTCAAAAATAATTTGACAATATGAGTTATATAATTTTTAACCAAGCAATACAATATAAGTGGATAGTATATTAAGAATCGAGTAAAATAATATTAATTATATTTTTCTTAAATCATGTTAAAATAAAAGTATGAATAATTTTTTTTATATATAATTTTGATGTATATCTACTTTTAAGTTATATTATATATCGCACTCACAAATTTAGTCTGGTGGTGAGTAAATCTGAATAAATTGAAGAGATTTCAGTTTTAAATACATACTGATTACAGAGATAAATAAAAAAAATCATATAAAGTTGTTAATTTTATTATTATTAGATATAACAATCTTTAATATAACACTTCAACTTTGGTCATCATTATGAATAAACATTCATTTTCTGCATAAAATGGATCTTTGAAGTTGTTTATAGATATAAATACTTATTTATTAGTTTTGCTTAATTATTATTTTAATAATAAAAAATTTATCTTTTATTTTTAATAATGAAAATTTTAATAATCTTTTTTAAATTGTAAAAAAAATCTAAATAGAAAACAAAATATTAATTTTTTTCATTTTTTTTTTATAACTCATTTCGCCTCCTTCTTGGCCAACTATGCATATACTAGAAGTTCATAGTTCTTTAAACTCTATATGCATGCACTCTATAGGTTTTACAAAAATCAAATTTCTGATTTTTTTTTCTTTTGGCTAGTACTAATGAAAATAATAATTTTTAAATTTTAATAATATAATATTCATTTTATATTTTATTATTATAAAATTATTCAATAATAAATATTAGTTAATTTTTTTTTATTTTTCTTATTTTAATTTTATAATAATAAAAATAAAAAATATTTAAGATTCGACTCCCCCAATCTCTATTTCAAAAAAATAAGAAATATTTATTATTAAATTATATATAATATTAAAATCTTAGATTAATTTTTATATTGTAAAATTTATACTTTAACAAAAATGTTTGAGAATTTATTTTTTTTTTCTGAAAAAATTGGTGAATTTCATTTTAAATCAAAATGTTTGGATAAATGGAACCAAAGCATAATTTTAGACAAAATTAAATATCACTCTAAGACATCTCTTTTATTTATTTTCTTCATCTCATCATTTTTATTTTTTTTTATTTTTTTACATATTAAGAAAAATATTTTTTTTAATAACTTTCTAATTATATCTATTTTAAAAATATTAAATTTTATTAAATACTAAAAAATATTTTGAAAGATTTTTAAAAATAAAAAAAAATTATAATAAAAAAATAAAAATTAGGGGAACAGAATAAGTATAATTTATAAATTTTGAATGTTAGTGTGTTTTTAGTATCTAACGCAAAGTGAATGATAAAAATAAAAAAAAAAAAAAAAAATTAATTGAGCCGATCCAATTGATATTGATCCATCTTTGCAATCTTTGTAAGCTAGCATTTCTTTGTTGTTGAGTTTTTTTTTATTTATTTAATTATTTATATGGTACAACAAGTTATATAATACAATAAATTAATAATAAATAAATATATATATAGAATACAAATTTATATGTGGACGAGTGAATTCAGACGCTAATTAAATAGTATTTTTTTTAAATGTAATTATTTTTATATAAATATATTTTTCTTAAATATTTTATATTATATAACGATTGTACTCTATTATTTTTCAAAAGACAGGGTAAAAATTTTGATTTTTGATTTTTTTTTTTTTTTGAAATTTTAAAAAGAAGAGGTAAAATTTTAATTATTGATTAGTAATTTTTTTCAGGTAATTATTGATTTGTTTAGGTAAATTTTGCAATCTTTGGTTTAAAAAGGAGAAGAGGTAAAAAATTTCCCAGGTAATTGTTAATAATAAGGATATGAAAATAATATTTTAATAATTAATAGTAATAAATTAGATTTTTTTTTTATTTTTAGCCTAAAAATAAAATTTATAGGTTAGTTAGTTTTAAAAATTAAATTTTGATTAAAATGCATATTCAACAAATTGACAGGCCAAAATGAATTTTTTGTATAATTGTTATTTGGGATAGTCCTATTTGCTGAAGTCTGATATATAAATATTCAAATTTACCCTTTTTGCTATATATTATCTTCTCAAAATTATTTAATTGATTAATTAAATTTAATTAAATTTAGAGTTTTAAATTTTTAATTAGATTTGCATTCTGTCAATATGGTTTTAAACCATTTAAATAAGACTAATTAAAAATACAAAAATAAGATTTGAATGGTATCGAATGGAACTGAAATATTTTATCAGTTCAAAATTTTAGCATATATTTCTTGAAGCAAAACTGAAAATCATTAGTTTATGAAAAAATATTAAAGAATCAAGAAACACTAAATATATAATATAAACAGTTGCAGACGATCAAATTATTCAAACTCAATAATAACTCATCCAATCTTTATCATAATCATTCAATCCTTGAAACAAAATCAACAAAACATAAGTAAAATCACAATTGAAACATCTATATCCAATAAATTATTTAATTATAAGGAATATCAAAATAAGACATAAACACAAGAGTTGAAATTGTGAAGGTAAGAAAGTGAAAAAGAATAAGAGAAGAATTTTAAAAGTGAAATGATGCGGTCGAAAAGAGAGTTGTGTTATGATTGGCTAAACCTGTAAAAAAATATTAGGTGATTGACGCCTATAATAGTCACTCCGACGCTCAAGTTAGTAAACTGGAGAAGAGGGCGAATGTATAATTTGAGAGTAATTGTGTAAGAGAAATTTCGTACCTTTGTCTCGATGATCGTCCGCTTTTATGCTGTCAGAAAATGGAATAAAAATAACATTTTTTGATAATCCGACGATGATGTGATCGGCTAATTGATAAGGGATCTTGCCTGTTTAACTGGTCGGAGATCCCATGATTATAGGCATAACGGGAGTTTGCTTGATTGTACTTGCTAACAGTAACATTATGAGAAGGCTCGACCTCTTCAGGGGAGAGCGAGTCTTGATGACGAATCAGGTGTAACAATGTTCGGGTCTTCCTTCCCTCGGGCAGGACCGCACATTCACTTATTAAACCTTTGCCACATAGCCCTATCTTATGGTGACAACTCATAGTTCACTTTAAGTTATTGTTATGTAACATCAGAGGTCCCCCACTAGTCTTCGATTCTTCAAATTCAAAGGTGATGGTTGTCTCTACGATATAGGGCACGTGGCTAACTTGGATTGGCTTTTTCCTGCTCATGTTGCTTTGCCTGCTTCTGCACTTTATGATAACTGCCTTGTTTCTCGAGCTGCTTTTAAAGCCTGCCGTCAAAATCATCATATAAGGACCCTTTTTCTTCCCCAAATATAACTTTTGCTTCCAACCATTGTCTCTGATTTTAGAAATGACTCGGTCACTCCTCTTTTTTTTTATCATTCTTACTTGTTTTCACAGTAATTCTTGTTTTCTTTTTCCTTTTATGATGAATAGGGATGCTTCATTTTCTTCTCTTACCTTTGGTGAAAGTTCCGCTTCAAACTCCTCCTTCGACGGTCTTATCCGTACCCCAGCCCCCATTGTTCCATTGAGGATGACTAACGAAAGCGAAGGCAGTTTGATTAGCGACGTTCCTTTTATACTAATGGAGTAAGATGTAGATCGTCTTCACGACCAATACCAAATTTCTCGAGAGACTTTCCGTGTCTTTGCTCCTTCCTTGAGCATTTGTGTAACGACCCGAAAATCGGACCGCTACCGGTGCTAGGATCCAGATCGGTTTAAGGCCGCCGGGACCCGTAGCAAGCCAAACATACATCCTGTGAACCTGTTTAATCCCATACATGATCAACAACATACATAAAAATTAAAACTTTTCTTTCATTCATTCTCTCATACACCAAACTCAACATGTGCATGCACTGAACATAAACATAACCATAAACCTTGACCCCTCTTTGGGATCTCATCAAT
The DNA here is from genome assembly GCF_001659605.2 of Manihot esculenta. NCBI lineage: Eukaryota > Viridiplantae > Streptophyta > Magnoliopsida > Malpighiales > Euphorbiaceae > Manihot > Manihot esculenta. Next base: position 8,294,472 of record NC_035163.2, read on the forward strand.
GCCCCAATGGGTGACATAACATGTGTTGAGTTGGTTTACATAAACATCATAAAACATCTGAGATCATGTATTAAAAGGGTTAACAATACTCTATGGTCAAGCACACCTCTAACATCCATGAACATCTTTACATTACATTTCTATACTGTACTTATACATAACATCTCAACATTTTTCATGTCCACACTATCTATTACATAACCAAGACTTCCTTACTCTTGCTGACCTCCTGGCCTACCCTGTACCTGCAAACCTGGGGATTAAGGGAGAGGGGTGAGCTATAAAGCCCAGTGAGCAGAATAATGAAACATTTAAAACATATGGTAACATGGAATGCATCACATCACAATCATATCATATCAAGGATGAATTTGTCACCAATAGTCCTCTACATGGTCCAACTGTGCCAGGGGCGTAGAATGGGCCTCACTGGTCTTTCTCTTACATAACATAACATAACATATCATTCCGACTGTGCCAGGGGCGTAGAATGGGCCTCACTGGTCTTTCTCTTACATGGTGCCAGGGGCGTAGAATGGGCCTCACTGGTCTTCCGTACCGTATCATCATTATATCGTAACATATGAGGACTAAAGGATCATTCAACATTCATCCGCATCATCATCATATTATGCAATGCAACATATTCGTGAGTTCTAATGCAAACACCCTATTATATCTCATGGCATTCATGATGCGTAAAGCATGCTAAAACTGATTTATTTACTTTAAAGCATAAAGAGTTATTCCACTCACCTCTGGTTAGCTCTGACAGACACAGAAGCAGCTGAACTCACTGCTGGGGTCCTCGGTTCCTCGGGTCCGAACCTACACAGGTGGACTCAAATGAGGAACCAAACATACATGAACATGACTCTAAAATACTCCCCAAAAACCCCCTAATGACACCTCAAAACATCCATGGAAAACATGCAAAGGAAGGCTGAACAGGGCACTTTCGGCGGCAGGTTCGGCGGTCGAAAGTCTCTCCAGAGCCGAAAGTCAGGCAGGTTCGGCGCCACCTTCGGCGGCCGAAAGTCCCAGACAGAGACGAAACTCATGCATGTTCGGCCGCACTTTCGGCGGCCGAAACTGCCCTCCAGAGACGAAAGTCCTCTTTTGGGGGCAGGGTTCGGCAGCCGAAAGGCTTGCCTCCCAGGCAGGTTCAGCGGCCGAAAGTCCTTCGGCTGCCGAACCTGGTTTCTGCCAAAAGGGCAGAAACTCGGCTCTTCATGCACAATAGCCTCCCATTCCATTCAAACATGCATAAACCTGATCTACAACATGCATACTCAAGCATACAAGCTCCTAGGGGCTTCAAACTATCTTAAACCCCAACTACAACACATCAAGCAACCACAAACATCATACATTGCTCAAAGACTTAACATAACCCATAAAACCAACCAAAACCTAAACATGCATTTCTACCCCATAGATCAACTTAAAACTTGCTTAAAACATGCAATGAGCTCAAGATCGGCTCTTACCTCTTGAAGATCGAGAGAAAGACGACCTAAACTTGGAAACCAAAGGAAAAGAGCTCCTGTGTCTTTCAAGCTTCAAAACTTGTTCAAATGCTCAAAATCTTCAAAATAAAGTGAAAACTCATGAAAATCTCGAAAGATCTGAAGGAAGAACTCAAAAATTGGTGAGGGACAGCGGAGAGCTCACCTTGGCCGAAAATGGGGAGAAAAGCTCGCCCATTTCGGCTAAGGGACCCCTTTATAGGTGGCTGGCCAGGCCACATTCGGGAGCCGAACGTGCCTCCGCATGCATGCCATGTTCGGCGGCCGAACATAAGGTTCGGCGGCCGAACCTGGTTTCCCTCACTTATGCCTTCGGGGGCCTAAGGCATACCCGAAACACATGCATGTTCGGCGGCCGAACTTGAGGTTCGGCGGCCGAACCTGCATCTTCCTCCAAGGCTGTTTTCATTTAAAATTCAACTTCCTTTTCACTTAAAATCATAAAATACATTAAAACATTTTATAAAAACATGGTTTTTCCCTCCTAGAGGTTTCCGACATCCGAGATCCCACCGGACGGTAGGGATTCCGATACCGGAGTCTAGCCGGGTATTACATTCTTCCCCCCTTAAGAACATTCGTCCCTGAATGTTCACCAAACAAACACAAGCATGGCATACACATAACATACATACTAAGCACATAAAACTCACCTTAGAAGAGATGAGGATATTGCTGGAGCATGGACTCCCGTGTCTTCTAAGTACACTCTTCAATATTGTGGTGATTCCAAAGGACTTTCACCATCGGGATTTCTTTGTTCCTTAGCTTTCTGATCTGGGTGTCTAGGATCCGTACTGGCTGCTCAACATAGGTGAGATCTTCTTGGATCTCCACATCAGGCTCACTAAGAACCTTGCCCGGATCTGACACAAATTTCCTCAACATAGAAACATGGAAAACCGGATGGATTCTCTCCATCGAAGCAGGCAAGTCCAGCTTGTACGATACATTCCCAATCTTTTGCAAGATCTCAAAGGGTCCGATGTACCGTGGAGCTAGCTTACCTTTCTTCCCAAACCGAATCACCCCTTTCATTGGAGACACCTTGAGCAATACCAGATCTCCCTCCTGAAACTCTACTTGCCTTCTGCGGATGTCTGCATAACTCTTCTGTCTGCTTGCAGCAGTCTTGATTCTTTCTCTGATTATGGGTATCACCCTGCTGGTGATCTCTACTAGCTCAGGCCCTGCCAAGGCCTTCTCTCCAACTTCCTCCCAGCAAACCGGTGACCTGCACTTCCTTCCATATAAAGCTTCATATGGAGCCATTCCGATGCTAGCATGATGGCTGTTATTGTAGGAAAACTCCACCAAGGGTAGATGCTGCCTCCAAGAACCGCCAAAATCCAGCACACACATTCTGAGCATATCCTCTATTGTCTGGATGGTCCTCTCTGACTGTCCGCCCGTTTGTGGATGGAAAGCAGTGCTAAAATCCAACCTGGTACCCATGGCATCCTGCAGACTCCGCCAAAACCTGGAGGTGAACTGGGGTCCTCTATCGGACACTATTGAAACAGGAACCCCATGCAGCCTGACGATCTCATCAACATACACCTGCGCCAACTTGTCCACAGAATAGCCACTCCTGACAGGGATAAAGTGAGCAGATTTGGTGAGTCTGTCCACAATCACCCATATGGAGTCCAATCTGTTGGACGCCGCCGGTAGCCCCACCACGAAGTCCATAGCTATATTCTCCCATTTTCACTCTGGAATAGGTAGTGGGTTAAGCATTCCAGCCGGCTTCTGATGTTCCAGCTTCACCCTCTGACATACTTTGCAGGCTGACACAAACTGTGCCACTTCTATCTTCATAGCTGGCCACCAATAAACTTTCTTCAAATCTTGGTACATTTTGGTGGCTCCAGGGTAAACGCTGTATCTTGCATTATGAGCCTCTCTCATAATGTCTCCTTTTAGCCCTATATCATCTGGTACACACAATCGGATTCCATAGCGGAGGATCCCCTTGTTGTCGAATCTGAACTCACTATCCTTGCCTGACTGAACAGTCCTGGCAATCTTCACTAACTCTGGGTCCTCATGCTGTTTCTGAGCCACCTGCTCCAGAAACACGGGTGCCACTCTCATCTGAGCTACCAAAGCACCTGTACTAGACAACTCCAACTGTAGACCTTCATTCATGAGCTCGAAGAACTCCCTCACTACTGGCCTTCTCTCTGCTGAAATATGGGACAAACTGCCAAGTGATTTTCGGCTTAAAGCGTCTGCCACAATATTCACCTTACCCGAATGGTACTGGATCTTGCAATCATAGTCACTAAGCAGTTCTACCCATCTCCTCTGCCTCAGATTCAGATCCTTCTGACTCAAGATGTACTGCAGGCTCTTATGATCGATGAAGATCTCACATTTAACCCCATAAAGGTAGTGCCTCCACATCTTGAGTGCAAAGATTACCGCTGCCATCTCTAGGTCATGTGTAGGGTAATTCAACTCGTGCTTCTTCAGCTGCCTAGAAGCATAAACAATCACCCTTTCATTCTGCATTAGCACACAACCCAGTCCCACACGGGACGCATCACAATAGACTGAGAAGTCTTCATTACTAGATGGCAGAGCCAACACGGGTGCAGAAGTCAACCTCTTCTTTAGCTCCTCAAAGCTTTCCTCACACTGGTTCGTCCATGCAAACCTCTGGTTCTTCTTAGTCAGTCTGGTCATGGGAGCTGCAATCTTAGAGAAATCCTGAACGAACCTCCTGTAGTAACCTGCCAAACCCAAGAAACTCTTGATCTCTGTCACTGTAGTGGGTCTAGGCCAGTTAGCTACAGCTTCCACTTTCTTGGGGTCTACTTCGATTCCATTTTCTGACACCACATGTCCCAAGAAAGAAATGCTCCTCAGCCAGAACTCACACTTGGAGAACTTGGCATACAAGCCATGTTCCCTTAAGGTCTGCAGAACTAACCTCAGATGATGGGCATGCTCCTCTGCATTCCTGAAGTTCACTAAGATATCATCTATGAAGACAATAATAAAGTGATCCAGGTACTGGCTAAACACTCTGTTCATGAGATCCATGAATGCTGCAGGGGCGTTGGTTAACCCGAACGGCATAACAAGGAACTCATAATGCCCATATCTGGTCCTGAAGGCTGTCTTCGGAACATCCTCTTCCCTTATCCTTAGCTGATGGTACCCCGATCTCAGATCTATTTTGGAGAAACAACCTGCTCCGGCTAGCTGGTCAAATAGATCGTCGATCCTTGGCAACGGGTACTTATTTTTGGTAGTGACCTTGTTCAACTGCCTGTAGTCGATACAAAGTCTAAGGGATCCATCCTTCTTTTTCACAAATAGCACTGGAGCACCCCAAGGTGAGGTACTCGGTCGGATGAAACCCCTATCTACCAGCTCTTGCAACTGATCTTTTAACTCTTTCAATTCTGCTGGCGCCATCCTGTTGGGAGGAATAGAGATCGGTCTAGTTCCAGGCATCAATTCAATTTCGAACTCTATCTCCCTAGCAGGTGGTAAACCTGGCAGCTCGTCTAGGAACACATCTAAGAACTCTCTGACCACTGGCACTGAGGCGGGCTCTCTGACATGACTATCCAGCTCTCTCACATGAGCTAGAAAACCCTGACAACCTCTCCTGAGTAGCCTATGAGCTTGAAGGGCTGATATCAAACCTCTAGGTGTACTCCCCCTGTCTCCTCTGAAGACGACCTCTGACCCATCCTGACATCTGAACTTGACTACCTTGTCTCTACAGTCCAAGGTAGCACCATGGGTAGATAGCCAATCCATCCCTAGAATGACGTCAAAATCTGTCAAGTCTAGAACCACAAGGTCGGCGGACAGGCATCTTCCCTCCACAAAAACTAGACTATACTGGCAGACTGACTTTGCCACTGACGGGTCACACTTGGGTCCACTGACCCATAGGGGACACTTTAACCCAGAGACCATCAATCCCAACCTCTCGACGGCCCTCGGAGCAATGAAAGAATGAGATGCACCAGGGTCCAATAATGCATACACATCAGAACAACCAATGATGAGATTACCTGACACCACGGTGTTGGATGTGTTTGCCTCCTGTTGAGTCATGGTGAAGATCCGTGCTGGAGCTGACGGGCCCTCACCCCTGAAACTTGCTGAAGAAGAGGCTGCCCCTCTTCCTCTGCCTCTGCCTTTGCCACTAGCCTGAGTCACAGCTGGAGCTGCTGGCTGAGCCACACTACCAGAAGCTGTCTGCTGAGACTGTGCCCCAAAAGCTGCCCTAGGACACTCCCGAGCCATATGTCCCTCCTGCCCACATCTGAAGCAGGCTGTCGTCCCAACCAGACATACTCCTTTGTGCGGCCTCCCACACTTCTTGCATACCGCATTATCTGCACTAGAGCTTGAGCCACTCCCTAATCCCAGACCCGACTTGATCTTATTCTAAAACTTGTTCTTCTTCGGCTTCTTGGTGGTACTGTTCCACCTCTTACTACCTGAACTCAGAGAAGAAGGGTCCATCCTTCCCCCACCTGGAATCTTGGAACCAGAAGGCTGTGCCACTGACTGCTTAACCGTCCCTTGAATGATGGCACTGGCCTCCATTTTCTGGGCCATATCCACTATGGCATGGAAACTCTCCCTATCTGCTGACTGGATCAAGGAGGAATATCTGGAGTGGAGTTTCATGATATACCTCCTTGACTTTTTCTGGTCTGAGTCAAGATTTTGCCCTGCAAATGGCAACAGCTCCAAGAATCGGTCTGTGAACTCATCCACACTCATATCATCAGTCTGCCTCAACTGTTCAAACTCTATCATTTTCAATTCCCTTGAGCTATCAGGGAAAGCCCATCCTGCAAACTCGTTTGCAAACTCTTCCCAAGACATGCTGTCCACCCTCGGGTTCACATAATTCTTAAACCACTCTCGTGCCTTTTTGCACTTAAGCGTGAACCAAGCCATCTGAATGGCTCTACTGTCATCAGCCTCAATCTCATCTGTGATCACCTTGACCCTTTCAAGATACACAAACGGGTCATCCCCTTTTTCATACTGAGGAGCACCCAGCTTCATGTAGTCGGTCATCTTGACCTTGCTCCCACCAGATGAGTTAGGCTTAGGTACTGGGGTTTCTGAAACTGTGGGTTCTGCTGGTGGAGGAGGAGGTGCAGCATCCCCTGGGGTAGGGTTTGCTGGATTTGGATAGTAAGGTGGAGGTGGGTACATGGGGTACTGTGGGTATGGTGGGTAGTAAGATGGGTATGGCATGTGAGAAGGGTAAGGATTAAAGCTGGGGTAATCCGATGTACCTCCCATCGAATACCCGAGATTTTGAGAAAAGGTTGGGTAGTGTGGTGGCTGAACAAATCCCGAGGCCTGGGTGCCTCCTTGGAACTCTCCCATTCCCTCTTCTGACATGCTCACTCCTAAACTGCCATCCCTCCTTTGGTCCACATCCATCTCATTCCCCATATCCTCTGACATTCCTCCCTGAACTGTTCCCCTCACTGATCTGCTTCTATCCAGATCCAAAGACCTTCTAGGGTCTCTTACTGCTCTATCCCTGCTAGACCTACTTGACATTGCCCTAGGCAAAGCTAGAGGACGGGCGCTCGTGCCCTCATCCTCAGGTGGTACTCCAGTCAATCGTGCAGATCGACGAGTTCCTCTCATCCTATTTTCTGAAAAACAGTACACATCACATAAAAATTAGCATCATATGGTTCATGTGGGCACACATGAACCCGCATCACATACATCACATATCATAGCATTAATGCACATGTATATAATCATGGCATTTCACATCATCATACAAGACAGGACTCTTTTTCCTATCCTAGTGGACATGATCTTTCCTATTGTGCTTGACCTTCTATAACACCTATGAGCCCGACACTCTAGGTCCGACCATATGAACCTAGGGCTCTAATACCAATCTGTAACGACCCAAAAATCGGACCGCTACCGGCGCTAGGATCCAGATCGGTTTAAGGCCGCCGGGACCCGTAGCAAGTCAAACATACATCCTGTGAACCTGTTTAATCCCATACATGATCAACAACATACATAAAAATTAAAACTTTTCTTTCATTCATTCTCTCATACACCAAACTCAACCTGTGCATGCACTGAACATAAACATAACCATAAACCTTGACCCCTCTTTGGGATCTCATCATGCCCCAATGGGTGACATAACATGTGTTGAGTTGGTTTACATAAACATCATAAAACATCTGAGATCATGTATTAAAAGGGTTAACAATACTCTATGGTCAAGCACACCTCTAACATTCATGAACATTTTTACATTACATTTCTATACTGTACTTATACATAACATCTCAATATTTTTCATGTCCACACTATCTATTACATAACCAAGACTTCCTTACTCTTGCTGACCTCCTGACCTACCCTGTACCTGCAAACCTGGGGGTTAAGGGAGAGGGGTGAGCTATAAAGCCCAGTGAGCAGAATAATGAAACATTTAAAACATATGGTAACATGGAATGCATCACATCACAATCATATCACATCAAGGATGAATTTGTCACCAATAGTCCTCTACATGGTCCAACTGTGCCAGGGGCGTAGAATGGGCCTCACTGGTCTTTCTCTTACATAACATAACATAACATATCATTCCGACTGTGCCAGGGGCGTAGAATGGGCCTCACTGGTCTTTCTCTTACATGGTGCCAGGGGCGTAGAATGGGCCTCACTGGTCTTCTGTACCGTATCATCATTATATCATAACATATGAGGACTAAAGGATCATTCAACATTCATCCGCATCATCATCATATTATGCAATGCAACATATTCGTGAGTTCTAATGCAAACACCCTATTATATCTCATGGCATTCATGATGCGTGAAGCATGCTAAAACTGATTTATTTACTTTAAAGCATAAAGAGTTAATCCACTCACCTCTGGTTAGCTCTAACAGACACAAAAGCAGCTGAACTCACTGCTGGGGTCCTCGGTTCCTCGGGTTCGAACCTACACAGGTGGACTCAAATGAGGGACCAAACATACATGAACATGACTCTAAAATACTCTCCAAAAACCCCCTAATGACACCTCAAAACATCCATGGAAAACATGCAAAGGAAGGCTGAACAGGGCACTTTCGGCGGCAGGTTCGGCAGCCGAAAGTCCCTCTAGAGCCGAAAGTCAGGCAGGTTCGGCGCCACCTTCGGCGGCCGAAAGTTCCAGACAGAGACAAAACTCATGCATGTTCGGCGGCACTTTCGGCGGCCGAAACTGCCCTCCAGAGACGAAAGTCCTCTTTCGGGGGCAGGGTTCGGCAGCCGAAAGGCTTGCCTCCCAGGTAGGTTCGGCGGCCGAAAGTCCTTCGGCTGCCGAACCTGATTTCTGCCAAAAGGGCAGAAACTCGGCTCTTCATGCACAATAGCCTCCCATTCCATTCAAACATGCATAAACCTGATCTACAACATGCATACTCAAGCATACAAGCTCCTAGGGGCTTCAAACTATCTTAAACCCCAACTACAACACATCAAGCAACCACAAACATCATACATTGCTCAAAGACTTAACATAACCCATAAAACCAATCAAAACCTAAACATGCATTTCTACCCCATAGATCAACTTAAAACTTGCTTAAAACATGCAATGAGCTTAAGATCGGCTCTTACCTCTTGAAGATCGAGAGAAAGATGACCTAAACTTGGAAACCAAAGGAAAAGAGCTCCTGTGTCTTCCAAGCTTCAAAACTTGTTCAAATGCTCAAAATCTTCAAAATAAAGTGAAAACTCATGAAAATCTCGAAAGATCTAAAGGAAGAACTCAAAAATTGGTGAGGGACGGCGGAGAGCTCACCTTGGCCGAAAATGGGGAGAAAAGCTCGCCCATTTCGGCTAAGGGACCCCTTTATAGGTGGCTGGCCAGGCCACATTCGGGAGCCGAACGTGCCTCCGCATGCATGCCATGTTCGACGGCCGAACGTAAGGTTCGGCAGCCGAACTTGGTTTCCCTCACTTATGCCTTCGGGGGCCTAAGGCATACCCGAAACACATGCATGTTCGGCGGCCGAACTTGAGGTTCGGCGGCCGAACCTGCATCTTCCTCCAAGGCTGTTTTCATTTAAAATTCAACTTCCTTTTCACTTAAAATCATAAAATACATTAAAACATTTTATAAAAACATGGTTTTTCCCTCCTAAAGGTTTCCGACATCCGAGATCCCACCGGACGGTAGGGATTCCGATACCGGAGTCTAGCCGGGTATTACAATTTGCATGAATAACCAGATCCCTACAAAGGATACTATCATAATCTATGAAGAGCAGCTGAATGCAGATCTTTGGTTCCCCATGGACCCATCTTTTTGTTGAGGTCCTACAGTTCCATAAACTTTCAATCGCCTAGCTGCATCCTAACAGCTAGAGAATCCTAGTGGCCTTCCGGTTTGTTTTTTCTAATAACAATATTGAACCGAGTGTGGCCCTCTTCTCTCAGCTGTATCAGCTGGGCACTTGAAGAAATGAGGAGTTCTGGTTCTTTAGTGGGAGGAAATGCTAGACGACGTTTGACTGGATACTTTCTTCATTAAAGCGATGGAAGAACAAGTTCTTTATCCTCCGTCATTGGATGTCTAGTGGTTTTGTACGCTTTCGAACGAGCTGGAACATATGGGTGGAGTTGAGGAAGGATGGGGTCCAACCACAAAGGGATGAGGATGAGACTTTAGACTTTCTTTTGATGATGGCTAAGTCCCTACAAAAAATAGACATCACGAGGTTGAAGACTCGGATTGAAAAAGTGGAAGGCACAATGAAAGAGACTCTAGAGTCAATAGACAAACTCCAGGCAGACTTGGGTGAGGCCAACACTTCTCGACTTACCCTTGACAATCGGGCTAAAAATGCTAAGGATCAAGTGGGCATGCTTCAGCGCCACACCCAAGAGCAGTCTCAAGTTGAGGAGAACTAGGCTGCCTCCAACAGAATTGTTGAATTAGAGGCCAAGCTTATTCAAGAGATGGTGGTCCGGGGAGGAGAGATGTTCGTCGAGGGCCAAGAATCAGTCAAGAAGGAGTTAGTGAAGCGGTTTTCTTCTGAGGATTTTTCTTGGATAGATGACATCCTTCTAGAGGAGAAGGAGGACGAGGACGAGCACGAGGAGGAGAGGATTGATGATATTGACCGAGCCCCTACAAAAAATGTAATAGATGTAGGGAATGCTAATGTGATAGAGACTCCTAAAGTCATCCCTCCTTTATAATCTTTTGAGGCTTTAATGAAAAATATTTTTTCTCATATCTTTATTATCTTTATGTGCTTTGTATGATCGGTATTTGTCCATAACCCTCTTTCATTTATTGCCAATCCATATTTGAATAATTGACAAAAATTGTTAAGGGGTTAACACTCGATCATAGCACCCTGTCATTGGTTTAACAACTGGCCATAAAATAACTAATACTTTTTGTAAAATAGGACCAACACATGAACATGTGGCCTGGCCGATACTCGCCTAATGGCTTGGAGAAACCTTTATATGGGACTAACACCCGGTTGTTTGAACCTGGCGCATACCCATCTTGTGGCTTGGGCATCATATGCCTTAGAAACTTTTATATAGGACTAACATTCGATCATTGAGTTTGGCAGATATCTGCCTTGTGGCTTGGACATCAAATGCCTTAGAAACTTTTATATGGGACTAACACCCGGTAGTTGAGCTTGGTGGAAACCTGCCTTATGGCTTGACATAAATTCCTTTCTTAGTGGGACTAACACTCGATCTTCTAACCTAGTGGAACCCACTTTGTAGCCTAGCATGAATGCCTTGATTAATAAGACTAACACTCGATTTTATGGCCTAGCGAAACTCGCCTTGTGGCTTGGTATGAATTCCTTGATTAGTGGGACTAACACTCGGTCTTCTGGTCTGGTGAAATTCACCCTGTAACCTGGCATGAATGCCTTGATTAGTGGAACCAATGCTCAATTTTCTGGCTTGGCCGAACCCGTCTTGTTGCTTGGCATGAATGCTTTGATTAGTGGGACAAACACCCGGTCTTCTGACCTGGCGAAATCCGCCTTGTGGCTAGCATGAATGCCTTGATTAGTGGAACCAACACACGGTCTTCTGGCCTGGCAAAACCTATCTTCAAGCTTATCATTTCCTACATAACGGATAAGTACAGAAATAAAACCTCGCCTTCAACCGGCAAGCCTAGCAAAGGTGGAGATGATAAAAAAAATTTTTAAATTCAGGAATGTCTCAATGCACCCTTCCTCCTACGAACTTGTTTTTATCTTTTAACTCTTTAAAGAATGGAAGATACCTATTGGTTGAGCAAGATATGAATAGGCCAAGAGTTGTAACCCACCCATTTAATTTTTATATATCATTTATACACTTAGGTGCTTCTATATCTTGTATGACTTTAATTTTATTTGGATTTGTCTCTATAACTTTTTCAGAAAATATATATCTTAAAAATTTTTCAACCCTTACCCCAAAAGTACATTTTTCAGGGTTGAGTTTCATACATGCCTTATCCAGTATGTCAAAAACCTCTAAATGTCGTCTGGGTGATCTTCTAAGGTTCGACTCTTTACCACCATATCGTCCACCAATCTTTGATAGGTTGTTCCTGGATTCTTCAACACGAACGACATCACCTAATAATATAAAACCCCTTCATTCATGATGAAAGTTATTTTTTGAACATTCTCGGGATCCATTAACATCTAGTGGTACCCTAAAATGACATCTAAAAAAGAGATCACGGCATGACTTGAGGTAGAATCCTAACCTATCGATGGATGGGAGTGGATAGTGATCTTTTGGACACACCTTATTTAGATAAGTAAAGTCCATGCACATCCTCCACTTTTCATTTGCTTTCTTGACCAATGCTATATTGGTGAGCTATGTAAGATATTGGACTTTTTCATTAGACCTGCACTCAAGAGCTTATTAACTTCTTCCTTAATCACTTGTTGTCTCTTCGAGGCAAATTTCTTTTTCTTTTGTTGTATCGATTTTATTGACTCATCAACAGAAAACTTGTAGGTGATTAGGGTCTATACCTATTACATCTTCCGGAGACCAAGCAAAAGCAGTCATTCTGCGTTTTAGTAATTTTACTAAATTATCTTTCACTACATGACTTAATGCAGTTCCAAAGTGTACATTTTTATCAGCTTCTAATAGGACCTCTTCTACCGGGTCTACTGGTTCTGGCTTTGTATGAGATTCTGATTTTTTCAGTAGATCAATCGGCATTGTTACTTTTCGTAGAGTGCCTATAGCATTCTTATGCTGACTTCTGGCTATATCGAATAATAGCCAATCCCCCTACAGCTGGCAACTTTAAACACAGAGTACCCATATTGATAATTATCTCGTGACAGTTTAAGACTAGGCAACTGAGTATTACATTGTAGGCAAGTGGAATATCTACCACTTCGAATTCTGTATATGGCTCCCGCTTGTGCTTCTCATCCCCCAGCACAAGTGGGAGATTGATGGTGTTAAGAACTGCCACGGTTTTGTCCCCTAGCCCTACTAATGGGTAAGAAACTTTGGCAAAATTACTTTTATCTAAACCCAGTTTGTTAAGTGCTTCTAAGGTGAGAAGGTTTATGGAACTACTTGTATCAACCAAGACTCCCCTCACATTATACCTGTTCAATCGAACGTTTATGACTAATGGGTCATTGTGCAAAGGCTCTGTCACCTTATCTGCTAGGCTGAATTTTATCTCTTACTTCGTCCACAGTTCTTGCTGCACAGATGGGACATCCTCAGGGGCGCGCTTGTTCTTACCCTTACACTCATGAGGGCCATCTGCAATCACATGTATAACTTCAACGGTCTCACAATCAACGACGTTTTTAGGAATTCTTACCTCAGGCTGGAGTCTCCTATCCTCTCTTTCTTTTCTGGCAAACTTTTCAATTGTGTCGTCCCTTATTAGTCTCTCAATTTCATCTTTTAACTATTGGCATTCTTCTATTGTGTGCCTGTGATCTTCATAGAATCGACAATATTTTATCATGTCTCGCCTGCTAGCTTTATCAGGATTAAGCTTAAAGGGCCATCTAACCTCTTTGTGTTTTTTCCTGATCCACATCAAAATGAGTCTGTGAGTCATTTAATGGAGTATAGTTCGTATACTTACCTCGGTTGTCCTTAACTCGAAACACGGGATAATTCTTTCAATCTCCTTTATAGCCCGACCTTTCCAACTTTTGGGTTTTGCTTTGACTTGTCCTCTTATCCTCCCTCAGCGCCTAGACTTCATCATTCAATTGGATGTACTTCTGCGCTTTGTCCATTAGTTTTTGATAAGTAGTTGTCGGATTCTTGATCAATGAATCCATAAACTTTATGATGCGAGTCCCTTTCTTTAATGCTTGCATTCTCATCAACCTGTATTGCTTCAGCATTGAAACATGAGATAAAACTCCTTAAAGGCTCGCCCTCTCCTTATTAGATTTTTTGCAAGTCTGAGAAAAGTTTTTTAGGAGGTATACAGGTAACAAACTTAAATTTAAATAACATAGCAAGCTGTGTAAAATTATGGATAGAACCTAGACTCATATGCTAGTACTATTTCCAAGCCAAACCTGTGAGTGTAGACATGAAGACTTGGCACAATATGAAGTCATTGACATCCTGGAGTTGCATCATAGTTTGAAAGATAGCCAGATAGCTCCTGGGGTCTCCCGTCCCATCGTATTTGTATAAACTATTTGTATAAACTAGGCAGCTTGAACTTTGTGGGAAAGGTTTTTGCAAGAATCTCCTTCGACAGGGGTGATGCATCGTCCAAACCATAATCTTTTTCTTGCTCCTTCTAGTACCTTTGTATAGTACAAATCAGCTTCCAATCAACATCTTTCAAGGCCTTGTCTGATGATTTTTCATTCTCTAGTTTGCCTTTTCTCTGGACTGGGTGTGAATTGCCTCCATCCGATTCTTCGGGATCTCGAAGGAAGCTTTCTCCATTATCCTAGGTGTCATGAATGAGGCCTCCTACCGAGTTTTATATTGCTCAAGATTTGCTTGCAAACTTTTTATATATTGTACCATATGCTCATTATTCAGATTATTGAAGTTTGCCTTATTGACCACAGAAGGAGTGTTTTGTCTACCGTCAGGGTGGAGGAGACGATGGCTCCCCTGTTGGTAGCAGACTTAGCAACAACTCGTAAGTTTTCAACCATTTTAAGAGTAGAGTGATAGAAATGGAAAGTAATTTGAGTGAAAAGATAAACATAAAACTAAGCTAGATTTATCCCAAATGAATCAAGAAAAGCTCAATGGGGAATCTCGAAAATGGAACCAAACAATGTGGCCGAAAATAAGCTGAAGATGATTGGTCAATTTGCAAAAGAAAGAAGGTGAGCTGGTTGGCATCTATAGACACTCAAAGCAGTAATATTTTAGAAAAAAGCGAGTATAAGCAAGTAGTTTGAGCTTAAGAATGAATGTGTAAGAATGCATACCTTGAACTCTGTATATATTTTGCTTTTATACTGTAAGAAATAGAGTTAGTTGGTGAATCTCTTAGAAATCTTACTGGTACCGCTAATGGATAAGAGATCCCGCGATTGTAAGCGTAATAGAGATATGCTAGATACTATCCTTTAATGATAACTTGTGTCATGAAAGATTCAATCAATTTATGAGAAGACGAGTCTTCTGTCGTTTCGAATATCGACCATTATGATACCCAAATTTTTTTTTATGGGTGAGATTTCTATTACCATATGTCATATTTTACTAGAGTCTTATTAGGTAATTTTGTTGTATGATGACAATTTATGACGATAATTTATGATATATTTTAGATGAATATTATGTCATATCAATTAATAAATATAAAATATATTTGATGAGATTTATTTATAAAAAATATTAAATAGTTGAAAGAAAATCTCTCTTTTTATATAAATTATAAAGTGAATAAGTATAAAAATTTGAAACAAAAATAAGTTAAAATAAATATTTTTAATTAATTAGTAGTACTTGGTAAGCTAATTAATTATTAAATATAAGAAAATATGTGATTAGAAAAAATATTTTTCATAATCTAAGTAAATTTATGAAATCTATTTTTAAATTCCATCAAAATTGGTAAAAACTGATTTTAGTTACAATTAACTTTACAAAATTAATTTCTTATAGTTCAACTTAAACTTTTAAAAAACTAAAGTATTAAAAATATTAAACTAAATTGAATTTCATAAACAAGGTCTTACAGGAAAAATGGGCAATGAATTACTACGTTAAATTTTAGTACACATGTTATGCATATCAAAATCATAAAGACTTTATGGAAACCTATAAAATTAGTTGGATTATTATTTTAATTTTAAAAAATTACTATTTAATTTTTATATTTAAAAAAGTTCATTATTTTTTAACTATATTAAAACATTTTCAATATTTTAGAAGGTTTACCACCTATTTATTTTATTAATTTTAACTATTTATTATTTTATTATTCAGTCTTTATAATTTAAAAAAAATTAATTAATTGATGTTTCAAATTTATAAAAAACCTATTAATTAATTTAATCATATTAAAAATATTTTATATTTATTTTATAATATTTAATAATTAAAATTAATAAAAAATTAATTAATAAATATTTTAAAATATTAAAAATATTTTAAAATTAATAAATTAATTAATAAATTTTTTCTGAATTTAAATATAATTTTTTTAAAAAATATTTTTATTCGGTGTTTCTAAAATTACAATAAAAACTAAAATAAAAAGATTAAATTAATTTGATTGATTCACAGTGCTCGGCTCTTCTAATACTGCTGGGGTACCTGGACTGGCAGTGAGAGACGTACGGACTATATAACAGGCCGCAGTCAAGTTTGCGTCACGGGTTGCTCCGGCCCAAAAGGCGAGGCTGATGTCACGTGACTTAAGCCCCCCGTCATCTCTTCAAGTCACGTCGCTATCACTGTTTTCTCCATTCCAATAGAATCTCAACAACGCATCCATCCTCTGACTTAGAAAATGACCAGAACCACCTTGAACACCGAGATAAAATAAGAAAGGAAAAAGCTTTTTCCTTCCTGAAATGACACCGTTTTCTCGTACAAGGATAGGTGCATTTTGATTTGACCTTTAGGGCATTTTCGCCAACCTTCAAAGTTCCATTGTCTAAAATGCTACAACACTCTTCTTTCCATTGGTTCCTTGTTAACTGTGGTGAGATTTGATTCCAGTTCAAAGCTTTGATTGGATCTTTCCGTCCCTAGGTCATTTAATCTGAACCGTTGAATGGCTCTGATATGATAGTAGATCCACTGCTGGGGACATTCAGGACTTGGGAATTTCCGTACTATACACTTTGTTTGTTGCTATATTTTTTTTTTCACAAAATGTATGTTTTTAAACTACAAAGTAAAAGTTAAAAATATTAAATTTTATTTTTTTAATTTAAAAATATTTTCTAAATTATTATTATTAAAATATTAATATATTTAAATATATGCAAATAAGTTTAAATATATTTAATTAGTTTAGATCAAATTTTTAGCTTTTATAAATAATTTTTTTATATTTTAATAATAATTTAAAAAAATTTAAATAAAAAATAAAATTTAATATTTTTGATAGAAGTAAATTTATCCATTTTTTTTTCATCATCTAAGTTTTCTTTGGGCAAGTGATACTTGCCAATTTCAAGTTTTAAAAGAAATTGAAATATATATACCTTATTTGGAATGCTAATTTTGAAAAAATTTAGAAGAAATGAATTTTTTTTCTTAAATTTTTATATTTCGTAAAATCAATAATATAACAAATTTAATTCTCTTAAATTATTGTTGGAATTGATTTTAAATTAAAAGGTAAATTTTATCAAAATTGTTAGAATTTAAAAAAAATGATTTTACTTAAAACTATTTACATTAAAATTACTTAATTAGCTTTTGGAAACTCTTTTTATTTTTTTTTTCTTTGTTTGTTTTAATTTTAAATTTATTTTTTATTTTTTAATTAATAATTACTCTTTATAAAAATTAATTTGATTTAATATTAACTATTCATACTTAATACATATATAATTAATTTTTAAAAAATTACTATAGTATTTTATTATTTTAAGAAAATAATTGTAATATTTTTAATAGTAAAAAATTATGTAAAATTCAGATTTTAAATGTTATAAAAATATTAATAATATTTTTTTAATGAATATGATAAAAATGATTATTATTTTTAAGAATAAATATTTATATTTAGTTTAAAAATAATAAGAATGATAAATAAATTAAATCAATTTAAATTTATTATTAATTTGTCTAATATAGAAGAGTTCAATTGAATTCTATTATATTTAAATTGATTCTAAACAAATAAATTCTTTCATGAATAGAAATACAAATTGATGTAATACAGCAATTGCAAAAAATAAATCATTAGCTGTCACTATAAAATAAGACTACATGGCAAGAGTCTGATAAGTTGATACACGGTCTCGCCCGCAGAAAGGAAGTTTCGGACACCATAGCACCCGACTCTTCATCAAGACTCTTCATCAAGACTTGCCCTCCCCTAAAGTGGTCGAGTTTTCATATAAAGTTACCGCTAGCAGGTACAATCTAGTAGTACCCTATTATGCCTGTAATTGCAGTATCCCTAATAATTAGCCAATAGTCACCGGATTATCAGGAAGTACTATAATTAACTTCATATTCTTACAGTATAAAAGTTAATGATCGTAGAGACAAAGGTAGACAATTACTCTTGAATTCTAAGCAATTTCTTACATTTGCCACATTCTTTAGTTTATTGACTTGAGCGTCGGAGTGGCTGTCATAGGCGTTAACCACCTCACTTTCTCTTTCATGCAGGATTGACCAATCACAGTACAGCTTTATTTCGGCCACTTCATTTAGTTTCTTAGCCAGAAAATCCATTGAATTCTCTCTGTTCATTTAGATTAAAACTGATCTTTATCCTATTTCTCTTAAAAAGAAATCTTTCTTTTCTTTCTCTCAAAATGACCAACAATTCACAAGTTGCTGCTAAGGTTGCTATCAATGAGGGCACTATCATCTCTTCCACTCATTGTATACACAAGGTTCTGATAAAAGACTATTTAGACTTCGTTAGGAGTTTTAACTAATATCGTTTATCTAAGACAATATAAGAGAAAAGATAGGTTAGAAGATGAAAAGTCTTATTGAAATTATTCAAAGATTGAAAAGTGAGTATCTAATAGCCAAGGAAGGCTATTTATAATAGAAAAAAAAATCCTAATATGCAAAATTATAAAAATATTCAAAAAAATAATTAAAATGCAAAATTGACTCCTTAAACGATGGAATTTTCATATCGAACTTTGTGACAAGCCTTTGCCTTTGTCATATTTTTAAAAGTCGTGCGTCTCAAAATTTCTTTTTCGAAAAGTTATCGTGGGTCTCCATCGGACGTCGGCAGTAAAAGTTAGGCCCAGTCCAAGTCTGCCGTAAAATCCAAGGCTAGTTGTTCCATGTCATTCCCTTCCACTTGTAAAAAGCTCGACCTCGAGTTGTCATCGCAGGGTAGTACTGAAATAGATCCGCCATATTAAACTTCTTAGAAATTTCATCTCATTAGGGAGGTCAAGAACATAGGCATTGTCATTAATCTTCTAAATGATCCGGAATGGACCAATCTTCTTGGCGTCAAGTTTTTTCTGTCCTCCACGCTCCTTGCGTAAATACAGCATAAATTGGTCACCGACATTGAAGGACTTGAAATGCCTATGTTTATCAACTGTAGCTTTATATTTGTCATTGGCTTTTATAAGGCATTGTTGTACCTGTTTGAAAATATCCACATACTGCTTTGCCAAGTTGTCTGCTGCAATACTGTTGTGAGAACCTGTAGGAAGGACAATAAGACCAATTGTATGCGCTAGGACTTTCCTGTACACAACTGCAAACGGTGACATCTTTGTGGAGCTGTGGACAGTACTGTTGTAAGCAAATTCTGCTTGGGCAAGAGCAAGATCCCAAGCAGTTTTCTTATTACTGCAGATACAACACAGAAGATTGCCAAGCATGCAGTTCACCACTTCAGTTTGTCCATCAGTTTGGGGATAGGCAGCACTGCTGTATCGAAGTTCAGTTCCAAAATATTTCCATAAAGTCTCCCAGAAATGAGCTAGAAACTTTACATCTCTATTAGAAGTAATAGTCTTAGGGACGCCATGTAAGCGAACAACCTCCTAGAAAAACAGTTTTGCTACATGAGAAGCATCATTAGTTTTCTTGCAAAGAAATGCGCCATTTTGGAGAACCTGTCAACAACAACAAAAATGGAATCAAATCCACGTTGAGTACGTGGAAGACCAGGAACAAAATCCATAGACAAGTCCTCCCAAGGATGTGCTGGAATAAGCAATGGAGTGTATAAGCCTGTATTCTGCAAATGTCCCTTCTGAGTTTGACAAAATGGGCACTTCTGGACCATTCGAACTGTATCCCTCTTTAATTGTGGCTAGTAAAAACGCTCCTCCAACTTAGCAATAGTCTTGTCATGTCCCAAATGACCACTCAAACCTCCTCCATGCAACTCCCCAATCAGTTTTTTCCGCAAAGAAGATCGAGGAGTGCATAACTTGTTCTCCTTAAAAAGAAAGCCATCATGTATCAAGAACCCATCAGCAGGCTAGTGAGCTTGGACTCTAGCCCATATATCAGCAAAGTCATCATCTATAGCATACAAATCCTTTAGAAATTCAAAACATATAACCTCATAATTAACTGTAATCAACAGAGCAGCCCTCCTACTCAAAGCATCTGCCACCTTATTACTATGGCCGGCCTTAATGTTTTATGACATAATGAAAGGCTCCAAAATAAGTTGTCCATCGAGCATGCATTTTATTCCAATATTTTTTAGTTTTAAAATGGATAAGGATTGATGATCTGTGTGAATAATAAACTCTCGCCCCATCAAATACTGCTCCCAAGTTTTAAAAGCCCGGAATACTGCATATAAATCATGCTCATAAGTAGACCACTTCTTCCTGCCTTCGTTCAATTTCTCACTAAAGAAGGCAATAGGCCTTTTAGACTGTGAGAACACTCTGCCAATCCCAACTCCACAAGCATCACATTCAACCTCAAACAGTTTATCAAAATCGGGTAGACCAAGAATAGGGGCAGAAGTAAGCTTATCTTTAATCTCTTCAAAACTCTTATTAGCAGTATCAGTCCAAGCAAATTTCTACAGTCTCTCTTTCTTCAAGCAATTTGTGATAGGGGCAACGTTGCTGCTGAAATTTCTGATAAACCGCCGATAGAAAGTAGTAAGGCCATGAAAGTTGCGAACTTCAGAAATAGTTTTAGGGATGGGCCAATTCTGTATTGCTTTTACCTTCTTCTCATCAACATGTATCCCTTTTGCACTAACAACGAATCCCAGGAACAGAACGCGCTCCGTCATATAAATACACTTTTTAAGATTAACAACCAGCTCACTTTCTTCCAAGGCTGTCATAACTTGATGGAGATGTTGTAAATATTTTTCTTTGCTGTGACTAAAAATCAAGATGTCAACAAAATAAATAACCACAAATTTGTGTAAGAAAGAACACAAAACCTGGTTCATAAGTCGCATAAAGGTGCTAGGTGCATTCGTCAACCCAAAAGGCACAACCAGCCACTCGTACAAGCCTTCTTTAGTCTTGAAGGCGGTCTTCTATTCATCTCCCTCCTTGATCCAAACTTGGTGATAACTGCTTTTAAGGTCGATCTTAGAGAAGACTTTAGACCCGGATAGCTGATCCAGCATGTCATCCAGTCATGGAATAGAAAATCGATACTGAACTGTAATTTTATTGATGGCCCTACTGTCCATGCACATTCTCCAAGTCCCATCTTTCTTTGGAACTAATAGGACATGTACTCCGCAAGGGCTAATACTCTCCCGAATATGCCTCTTCTTCAATAAGTCTTCAACCTGTGCTTAGAGGATTTCACTCTCCTTTGGACTCATCTTGTAATGAGGTAGATTCGATAATTTTGATCTAGGAATGAGATCAATCTGATGCTGGATATCCTGCAGAGGTGGAAGCTTGGATGATTCCTCCACTATCTTAGGAAACTCCTTCAACAGCTCTTTGATAGGTGGTGGTAAAGATGGTGCATCCTCCATTGCACCTTTTGCCCTCACCAATAAAGCTAGTGTGCCTCTAGATTTTTCAACTGCGCTTGATAGCCTCTGCACTCTCGTGGAAACAACAACAACATTCTTCCCTTCCACTTTAGAATGTTTTGCAGAACCGGAAGGCAAAATAGTAATCTTCTTTTGATTCCACGTGAACATGTATGAATTCTCCTTCTCCTAATGCAAAGCATCAACATCGAACTGCCAAGGGCGACCTAGCAAAATTTCACAGCAATCCATACCCACAATGTCATAATTAACAGGTTCAATATAAGATTTACCGATTGAGATAGGTACACTGTAGATTCTATTGACCTTAATTGTTGGACCTTCCTTAATCCATCCGACTTTGTATGGCGAAGGGTGCGGCTGTGTAGGTGTAATACCCGGCTAGATTCCGGCATCGGAATCCCTACCTTCTGACAGAATCTCCGTTGGGATCAGGAATTCTGAAGATGCCAGAGGCTTCTAGAGGGGTAAAATGTGTTTTTCTAAAATGTTTTTACTGATTTCATGGTTTTAAATGAAAAAGGATTTGAGTTTTGAAAAGAAAAGACCAAGGAGGCAATTGCCAGGTTCGGCCGCCGAAAGTGAAGTTCGGCCGCCGAACATGGGAAGGCTTCGGGAGCGCCTTTGGCCTCCGAAAGTCTTGTTTGAAAAAACCAGGTTCGGCCGCCGAATCTCAAGTTCGGCCGCCGAACTTGCATGAGTTTAGGGGGCACGTTAGGCCGCCGAAGGAGGTTTAGCTGGCCGCCTATAAAGGGCTCTCAGACCGAAAATGGGCGAGTTTTCTCCCCATTCTTGTGCTCAGGTGTGTTCATGTCCTCCTTAAGTCGTTTTCATGCTTTTTCTTCAATCCTTCACGTTTTCATGAGTTTTATTCTTGGTTTTGAAGAGTTTTCAAGCTTAGATCGAAGTTTTGGGAGCTTGGAGCTTTTGGAGCTTGGATTCTCCACACCTCCGAGTTAGAGATCACGCAACCCTCGATCTTCAAGAGGTAAGTGTAGATCTTTGCTTTCCTAGTGTCTTTTGAAGTTTTATGAAGGTTTTAATGGTAGAGTATGGGTAGATATGCATGTTAGGATTTATGTGGGTTTTATGCTCAATGTATGTTATGTGATGCTCATGTATGTTTATATGATGTTATGTTGAATGTTTAGGCTAGGTTATGCATGTGGGAGAGTGTATACATGATTGGGAAAGAGTATGTGAGGATTTGGTTGTTTTGATGGTTTTGGCCTATGTGGGTCATAAGCTATCCATGTATGTTTTTGTTGTTATTTTTGGAGTTTAATCAAGCTATTAAGCTCCTTTGTGAATGGTTAAGGGTTTATGCATGTTTTGGTAAAGTTGGGTGCTTGTTTTGGGGTGTTTGGAAGGTTTGGGAGGCTTGAGTGCATGTGAAGCTGAGTTCTGCCCTTCTGGGAAGAACTCAGGTTCGGCCGCCGAAAGTGGCTTCGGCCGCCGAACCTGCCTTTGGATGCATGGTTTGGCCGCCTAACCTTGCCCCTGAAAGTTGAGTGTTGGCTTGAAAGCAGACTTTCGGCCGCCGAAGGAAGGATTCGGCCGCCGAAAGAGTCTGACTTTCGTCTCTGGAGTGAGACTTTCGGCCGCCGAAGGTGCCGCCGAAAGTGCCCTGTCCAGCCTTTTCAAGGTTGTTTTCTATGCATGTTTAAGTGATGTTTTAGGGGGTTTTTGGGCAGTTGCTTTTGAGTTGTTAGAGTGTGTTTGGCACCTCATTCGAGTCCACCTGTGTAGGATCGGACCCGAGGGATCGAGGAGGCCATCAGTATTAGCAGTTGCAGAGTCAGTCCAGCGTCTGCCAGAGGTGAGTAGAACAAAACTTAATCCTTATTTTATGAAATCAAATGCCTAAAGCATGCTCATGCATCATGTTTATATGTAATAGGATGATTGCACTAGTTTCACGAATGTGACGCATTGCATAAATTGTTGATTATATGATGAGATGGGTGGACCAAGGCGACCTCAATAGCCCGTAAGTCTGTCATTGAGTCCTTGTTAGTCGGGCGAGTACATGTAGGAAAGCCCAATGAGAGCTCCTTCGGGGCCGAGTTATGACAGAGGGAATGTTGGGGTCATGTATAACCCTGAGGGGAAGGACATTTCGAGAACCCTCTAAAATCACCCGCGAGAGGAAGAGAATGCTAGCGTGAACTCAAGCGGGAGTGAAAAGGATTGTTGTGTAATAGTTGATATGGCGCATTTCATGAAAGCATGTAATTAATGAACTGTTTTCTCTGTTTCTACTCACTGGGCTTTTTAGCTCACCCCTCTCCCCTAACCCCAGTTTTGCAGGTCAGAGGTAGGCCAGGACGACGTCAAGGGTAAAAGTCTTGTAATAGCAATAGCTTAGTACTTTTAGTGTGGACATGTAATGTAAATTGAGATAATGGATTAGTGTTGTGCTTGGCCCTAAGACTTGGTTAGTCCCTTTTTAATACATGATGTATGTAATGTTTTAGATGTTGAGTTATGTTTGAAGTAAACCGGTGGCATGTGTTGTTTATCACGCTATGGTAATTGATGAGGACCCTATTAGAGGTCTTATGTTTGTGGTTTGATGCATGCACAGGTTAGGTTCTAGTTCTTTGGATGTATCCCAGCTTGATGTATGTTATGTTGACCCAGCTAGAGTTTTGAGGGCTCTAGTAAAAAGGGGGTTTCTTTACGTTTCCAGTTATGTTGCATACAGGACAAGCTCGGTTTATACATCATATGTTTCAGTTTTTATGTTAAAGTTTCGATCATGTATGGGATTTGACCAGGTGATAGGAGGTATGTTTGGCTTGCTACGGGTCCCGGCGGCCTTAAGCCGATCTGGATCCTAGTGCCGGTGGAGGTTCGGGCCGTTACGGTAGGGTATCGGTTTCCGGGTCGTTACAGAGATGGTATCAGAGCTTTGGGCCTCGAGAGTACGGTGTGTTGCACATCGGAAAGAGGTTGGTTTAGAGGTCATAGAAGGGAAAGCACAGTAGGAAGAATCATGTCCACTAGGATAGGATGTAGGGTCCTGTCTTGTATGATGATGATGTGAAATGCCATGATTTTATGCATGGGCATTAATGTTATGTATGATATGCCATGATGTTATGCTATGTATGTATGTATGCTATGTATGTTGCAGGTTCATGTGTTTCCACCTGAACCGTATGATGATGCTAATGCATGTATGCTTGTGTGTTGTTCTTCAGAGGAGCCAGAATGCGAGGTGCTCATCGATCTGTGGAATCGACTGGAGTTCCATCTGAGAGGGAAGGTATGGATACCTTTCCCCCTGCTCTGCCAAGAGTGCAGTCGTGGGGAGTTAGCAGATGGGGAATATCAAGGGACCCTGGAAGGTCTTTTGATGTAAGCAGAGAAGGAATGGCTCCAAGAAGGATGTCAGCTAGTATGAGAGAAGTAGAGTTGGAGGTTCAGAGAAGGGATGTCAGTTTAGGAATCAGAGTGCCAGAGGAAGGCATGGGAGATTCTCAGGAGGAAGCTCAGACTCAGGATTCCAGGATCTCAGGTTCAGGAGGGATTGATCCCTCCACTATGAGTACAGCTGCCTCAAGAGATAAAAGGTGGGGAAACACCACTAAAAAAGGGAACAGAGGCCTGAGAAGGTCAAAGAAGAGCAAGTTGTGGAATCGTTTGAAGGCTAGTCTGGGTTTTGGTGGTTCGAGCTCTGGCTCAGGCAGTTCAAGATGCATGAGGTGCGGAAGGCAGCACAAAGGAGTCTGTTGAGTAGGGACTACAGCATGTTTTAGGTGCGGACAGGAGGGGCACATAGCACGTGAGTGTCCCACTGCGCCCAGGTTGGCTCCGTCCCAGCAAGCAGCTTCAGGTAGAGCAGCTCAGCCAGTAGCTCCAGCCGTGTTTCAGGTTGGTGGTCGAGGCAGAGGAAGAGGGTCAGCCCCTCATTCCTCAGGTTTCCGTGGAGAAGGTCCGTCAGCTCCAGCTCGGATCTTCACCCAAACTCAGCAAGGGGCAGACACATCGAACATGGTGGTGTCAGGTACGCTCACTTTTGAAAGTTCTGATGTGTATGTTTTAGTGAACCCTAGTGTTTTTCTCTCTCTTTAGTTGCTCTAGGAGCCGTCGAGAGGTTGAGTTGATAGCTTTTGGGCTAGAGTGTTCTCTTTGGGTCAGTAGACTCACGTGTGATCCATCTGTGGCAGAGTCAGTCTGCCGTTCCAGATCTGTGTCAGTTGAGGGTAGATGCCTTCCACTCGACTTTGAGGTTCTAGACTTGATTGTCTGGACATCAGTTTAGGGTTGGACGGGGTTTTCTACTCGGTGGTGCTATCTTGGTCTGTAGAGACAAGGTAGTCAAGTTCAGAGGACAGGATGGGTCAGAGGTAGTCTTCTGAGGGAACACAGTAAGGATGCCTAGAGGTTTGATGTCGGCTTGTCAGGCTCATAGGGTGCATAGGAAAGGTTGTCAGAGGGTTCTAGCTCTTGTTTGAGAGTTTAGCAGTCAGGTCCGGGAACCAGCCTCAGTGCCAGTTGTTTAGAGAGAGTCTTAGAAGTTTTTCCTAGGCGAGTTGTCAGGTTTACCATCTATCAAGGAGTTAGAGTTTGGAGTGGAGGTGGTACTTGGTACCAGGACCATTTCTTTCCTTCCCTATAGGATGGCGCCTGCGTAGAGAGAGGTAGTAGTCAGAGTAGGGGCGAGACTTGGTAGACAAGGAGTTTTATCCGACCTAGTACCTCACCCTGGAGTGTTCCAGTGTTGTGGTGGGAAACGGAGGATGGATCCTTGAGATTTCGTGACGACTGTAAGCAGTTAAACAAGGTCACTACCAAGGGCAGGTATTCCCATGCAGGATGGATGATCTATTGGGACAGCTAGTAGGAGCTGTTTGTTTTCCCAAGATAGATCTGAAATCCGGGTACTACCTGTGAGAGTTAGAGTTAGTTTTGGGTTAGCAGTGAGAAGAAGCCAGTTGGTTAAGATGAAGAGAGAAGAGTAAGGATCAGAGAAGCGCAGCGGAAGCCAGAGGAGTTCAGGAGTAGGTTGGGTATTGCTAAGGTGTGTCTGGAAGACCCGGGAGTTCTTACTCCAGCAGTATCCGTGTGTCTCTCTTTCAGGAGAGAGATTTTTAGGTTTTGCTTGCTGGTTTGCTTGCTTGTTCATGTATGATTGATGTTATGTTCTATGCTATGCCTGTTTGTTGTGGAACATTCGGGGACGAATGTTCTTAAAGGGGGGAAGAATGTAATACCCGGCTAGATTCCGGCATCGAAATCCCTACCTTCCGACGGAATCTCCGTTGGGATCAGGAATTCTGAAGATGCCAGAGGCTTCTAGAGGGGTAAAATGTGTTTTTCTAAAATGTTTTTACTGATTTCATGGTTTTAAATGAAAAAGGATTTGAGTTTTGAAAAGAAAAGACCAAGGAGGCAATTGCCAGGTTCGGCCGCCGAAAGTGAAGTTCGGCCGCCGAACATGGGAAGGCTTCGGGAGCGCCTTTGGCCTCCGAAAGTCTTGTTTGAACAAACCAGGTTCGGCCGCCGAATCTCAAGTTCGGCCGCCGAACTTGCATGAGTTTAGGGGGCACGTTAGGCCGCCGAAGGAGGTTTAGCTGGCCGCCTATAAAAGGCTCTCAGACCGAAAATGGGCAAGTTTTCTCCCCATTCTCGTGCTCAGGTGTGTTCATGTCCTCCTTAAGTCGTTTTCATGCTTTTTCTTCAATCCTTCACGTTTTCATGAGTTTTATTCTTGGTTTTGAAGAGTTTTCAAGCTTAGATCGAAGTTTTGGGAGCTTGGAGCTTTTGGAGCTTGGATTCTCCACACCTCCGAGTTAGAGATCACGCAACCCTCGATCTTCAAGAGGTAAGTGTAGATCTTTGCTTTCCTAGTGTCTTTTGAAGTTTTATGAAGGTTTTAATGGTAGAGTATGGGTAGATATGCATGTTAGGATTTATGTGGGTTTTATGCCCAATGAATGTTATGTGATGCTCATGTATGTTTATATGATGTTATGTTGAATGTTTAGGCTAGGTTATGCATGTGGGAGAGTGTATACATGATTGGGAAAGAGTATGTGAGGATTTGGTTGTTTTGATGGTTTTGGCCTATGTGGGTCATAAGATATCCATGTATGTTTTTGTTGTTGTTTTTGGAGTTTAATCAAGCTATTAAGCTCCTTTGTGCATGGTTAAGGGTTTATGCATGTTTTGGTAAAGTTGGGTGCTTGTTTTGGGGTGTTTGGAAGGTTTGGGAGGCTTGAGTGCATGTGAAGCTGAGTTCTGCCCTTCTGGGAAGAACTCAGGTTCGGCCGCCGAAAGTGGCTTCGGCCGCCGAACCTGCCTTTGGATGCATGGTTTGGCCGCCTAACCTTGCCCCCAAAAGTTGAGTGTTGGCTTGAAAGCAGACTTTCGGCCGCCGAAGGAAGGATTCGGCCACCGAAAGTGTCTGACATTCGTCTCTGGAGTGGGACTTTCGGCCGCCGAAGGTGCCGCCGAAAGTGCCCGAGTTTCGTCTCTGGAGGGAGGGTTCGGCCGCCGAAGGTGCCGCCGAAAGTGCCCTGTCCAGCCTTTTCAAGGTTGTTTTCTATGCATGTTTAAGTGATGTTTTAGGGGGTTTTTGGGCAGTTGCTTTTGAGTTGTTAGAGTGTGTTTGGCACCTCATTCGAGTCCACCTGTGTAGGATCGGACCCGAGGGATCGAGGAGGCCATCAGTATTAGCAGTTGCAGAGTCAGTCCAGCGTCTGCCAGAGGTGAGTAGAACAAAACTTAATCCTTATTTTATGAAATCAAATGCCTAAAGCATGCTCATGCATCATTTTTATATGTAATAGGATGATTGCACTAGTTTCACGAATGTGACGCATTGCATAAATTGTTGATTATATGATGAGATGGGTGGACCAAGGCGACCTCAATAGCCGTAAGTCTGTCATTGAGTCCTTGTTAGTCGGGCGAGTACATGTAGGAAAGCCCAATGAGAGCTCCTTCGGGGCCGAAGTTATGACAGAGGGAATGTTGGGTCATGTCTAACCCTGAGGGGAAGGACGTTTCGAGAAACCCTCTAAAATCACCCGCGAGAGGAAGAGAATGCTAGCGTGAACTCAAGCGGGAGT